>NC_071285.1:27304938-27471612 GCF_943735745.2 Anopheles bellator | reverse complement strand
AAATTGTTGTTGCGTTTACGTGTCATAAGTTGCAAACAAAACCTTTCTTTTGTACAACGTGGAGTCATTTGTTTGGTTTTTTTGCCAATCACCATCTGTTACTGGAGGGCTACATGAAGCATAAACATAAAGTAATGTTTTTGACATTACAGAACAATGCCAAACTGCTGCGCCTCTGTCAAAACGTTCACCGGTCGGCCGAGGCTCGGGTTTAACCCGAGAGTAAATAGTTTTTGCATACGCTTTACACATTTTCCGACTTCAAAAGCTCGGACCACATGAAGCATAAAAGCTAGCATAAAAACTTTTTATAATGCCAAATCGTTTGCGCTTCGTGTTCGAGCATTCTTTCTATGTTAACTTTACACTATAAACAGAACAAAGAGTCGGCTGACAGCTAAAATAGCGACTGTGTCAACTTGCTATAGAAAGAAAACTACGAAAAATGATGCCTCGTTTATTACACACTCTGCAGATATGTTGATAATGGCCGTAGCATTTTTTTCAAAATGGCGAAAGCGGCCCCGTGCAAGGTACTGGCGAGACTTGCAAGGATCGACCGATTTTAGTTGAAACTACTTAGAAACAACGCAGTTTCGCATACGACAGAACTTCACATTTCAAAATGTACCCATGAGTCATAGTTCTCCGACGAAATCTTTCACAGAATTGTACTTTTAGCTATCTAATACGGAACTAAGAATAAAGAACAGTGCTTTCAGCTCAAACGAATCTGACTTGCTAACGCAACACAAGCGACATCAGCGACAAGCGATCCCCAACTTTTGTTGCTGAGTTCAGCACCTTAACATTCCCAATGTATTCCCAAACTATAAAAAATAACTTACGGACGAATTCAATTGCACTGCACAACTTAGAGAGAAAAGAGACGCTACTAATGCAAGTGTTAACGCGAAAAACTGACTACACGGAATTAGAAACCAAACTGAATATGTGAATGTGACGGAAAAAGGCCATCAGTTCAATGGGTGGAACCAGCGTTAAAGCTGTGTCTGTATTTGTGGAAACGGGCTCTGTCTAGCCCGTTGAAAATGGTACAAACTACATACCGCTATTCCATTGCAAACACCTCAGTAGAAATAAACACAATAATAGACTGAACATAAGAAACAAAATGGGCTGGTGCCAAATTTCGCTTTCGGTGCGACACACAATTACATTTTGATACATTTCTTCTAAAAACCCTATTGATCCATGGGATAAAAAAGCGTTTGGAGGTAGCGGCAAGCATCGCGCACACCGGCGCAACGGCCTCCCGCATCGGCCAAAAAAACCGGCGTAACGGGGTAGTTTTACCACTTTCGGTGCATACTCCAGCATGGCCATGGCCCATCTTCTCGAGCAAATGCAAAGCGAGAGCCGTTGCACGGGTCGAACGATGATGTCAGTGTTATCAAGAAAGATCACGGATCGAGTCTCCAGCCTTCGACCAGAGCAGATCGCGCAACAATGGTTCTCCCAAAAGAAAAATAAGTTTATTAAGTTCTGTTTTTAAAACTTAAAACTCGGTCTAGTAACCTTAACTGTAGAATCATAGACTGTTGGGAGACCCATTATGCATCGTTTGCAGGTGTTAAAAGTTGTCGAGGATACTGTTCATCAAGCATTTTTTCGTAAGCGTTTTTACATTTGTACATTCCATTTCCATTAAGATTTTGTATGAAATATCCTGAACGAAAACTGAACCGAAAACAGAGGTATAAGTTAAGAAATGTCAAGGATCTTGTACAAACTCGTTTGAGAACTACACTGAAAAGACACGTATTAGAATCAAAACACAGTCACTTCCCGCGGATTTATATTTGTAATCGACTATGGCATGCAATGCGTGTCACTGTTATCAGCAGTTGTCACAGATAGGTGACGGCGGCTGTTCGGTAATATACAGACTAAAGTAATTCGAGATCTACTCAATCATCCGACAGCTAGATTCGTCTTCTCTTCGTACTCGGACCGTTGGGCGGTGTATTGGCCGGACTGGTAGTAGTGGCCGAGTGGACTGTTTCAATTGACATAGACCCACGAGTTCGCTTTTGTGAGCGTTTCGCACCACCTTCGGCTCCGTTACTTTCATTGCTCTTAATTTTGATTTTACCGCTACTTGCTGGATGCTCGCGGGTTTCCTTGCCGTCAATCGTTCCCTCTTCACGTTCCGTTTCTTTACTGTCCTTCGCCGCCAAAAGTATTTTAGTAGCTGCGAAAAAAAACCAATACTTTTTAAATAACGCTTTATCAATTGCCTGGCTTATGCGTGCTTACCGGAAACTTTTAAAACCGGTTGATCAGTCTTAGTTTCGACATGTTTTGCTTCTGGTTCGCCGGTCATCCATGCGGGTACGATTCTTTCCGTATCCTCCTGCTTTCGGCGCATTATGGCTGTTCCAAAATCTGCTTCCGGCAGACCGAAGTCGCATTCCTCGTTTAGAAATGGTGCATACTCCTGCTTATCTAGCACTTTAAGGTTGTACATGGATCGCAAATGGGACCATATCGCATCGCTCGGGATTTCTCGCTGAAGAGCCTTGCACAGCCGCTCGGTGATACAGGCCATATAAAAGTGTCGATTGACACCAACGGGTTTGACTCCTTCCATCGCAAAAAACAGCTGCACTTCCTCTTCCGGGGTCCAATCAAACGGTTCTCTGTCTGGCTTTTCACGCACAATTGTTGCCATATTTTCCGTTTGGTGGCCACTATAAAAAATTCCCTGGAAAAACTTCTAGCTTGTTGGTTTGTTTATTTCCTCCTCGCTGCTGCGTTCCGGCAATTGCTTATGTCATTAGAACTGTCGGGTGATAGCAAATAGAATTGAAACCGGGCAAATGTAATAATGTTCTTAATCTTCAACGCCACATATAAATTGTGGCTCGTTTTCAGATCATCCGTCTGCGGTTTATCGGTTATTATCGGTTTCTATGCGAAAGATGCCTGTTCGAACCTTCACAATACATAAACTTTCAATGCTAAAAGTTTAGCTCGGTGCTCAATACGGCTCTGCCCGTTGTAATAATAATATAAAATAATAATCATACACACGTTTTATGCAAAAACATTTATAGATCATCTCACATTTGTTCTACGATGGTGAAATTGTGATCTTGATCTGCCGTATGTTCTACGGTTGAGAAAAATATTGCAGTTATCATTTTGACCGGGCCGTCAATATCTGTCATCCTAAGCGCATCAACGCGCGGAAATTCCTAGTTTTTGGATCTGAAATCCTGTGTTGAACAGCGTGTAAAAGAACTAAACACCGTAAGATGTTCGCAAATAAGAGCACACCCGAAGCCGTCGGTGTCGATGGTGGCAGTAAACGATGTTCGCGCCCGTATGAGTCTTTTCCACAACCGGTGCGAATTATACCAAACACGATGGGCAAGCAACTAGGACTGACCCTCAACTGGGCCACAGAGCACCAGTTCGGCGTGCTCGCTTTCAGCAACGTGAAAAACAAACGGTATTTGCAATGAACTGAATGAATGTATGGTGAATGTGTTAAGTTTCCAACCTTTTCATCTTCGTAGCACGCCGCGCCACCAGCAGGGAGAGCAAACAGAACTGGTCACCATAAATCAGTTCGATGTCAACTTCGCCCTGGACGAACCGAATCTACGCGCCATGGTCAACGAGTGTGGACGAGTTTTCTATGATCTGCAGCAGCGACGCTACGGGTTGGTTGGTGGTTCCACGCAAACGATTGATTTCGTGGAGATATCGCACCGCTACCGGATGATCGTGCGACACGCAATCGATAAAATTAGAGTTTTGATAACGGAATCGGCGAACTCTCAGGAAGCATCATCGGAACTGTGTCGGCAAACTTACGAAGCACAAATCCATCTGTTCTACGGAATTGAGTGTACCTGGCACCTGATTGAGTTTCTGCTTCTCGACAACAACAAATCAGCGGCTATCGTAATGCCGCTGCTCGAGTGGATTCGCTATCACTTTCCCCGTCCGGCACAGGAAGCCAACGAGCTGCTAAAGCGGGACCTGCAGGTGGAACATGCGGAAAACTATTGGCCCGTTATGATGTCTCTCGTGCTGCAGGGCCAAACAATGATTGCCCGTGCGTTACTTCGGCTACACGTTTCCGCCAACACACACAGCTTTCGGACGGCCGACCAGCTTCTTCAATCGATCCCTATCTACAGTGTTTACGGGGGCCTATCGGTGCACAAATTTCAAACACAGTGGCAGTGCTGGTGTCGTAAGGTTCAAACACTGCTTGATACCGGCACTTTTACTGATGAACCGTACCTGGAAGAGATCCTTCGGCTAGTAATCGGTGACCAGCAAGTGTGGGCGCAGCAGCTTTCTAGTGCTACTTCCTGGTACGAGTACTTCCCGGGCTACTTACTTTACACGGACTCAACCTGCAAGTACTATCAATTGACTGAACACGTGAGCGAATGGATGGCAAAGTTTCGCGAAGCACAACCTGCGACCGGTAGAGAAAAGCTTCTCGACAAAATGGTTCTCGCCGTGATGGAGAACGACCTCATGGAAGTAGTGCGACAGGTACAGGGGCTACCGGACAATGGATGGTTTGCGGTGCATCTTGTGGATTTGCTGCACCATGCAGGACAACTGCTAGAACTCGGCACTGTACGGATCGATGAGACTGGCACCTATTCCCCCGGTGGGGAAGGTGGCGAACGTGTTGATCTCGGTAAACTGGTACGCGAATCTGTATTGTTCGACTATGGTACGATACTGATGTCCCACCCTTCGTTATGGATGCTGGGGATAGAGTATTTGGAATTTTCTAGCACCCTAGGGCTCGGCGCCCAAGAAACACTACTTGCTCGTATCCCCATCCGGAATGAGGCTCAAGCACGTAAAATTCTGGCAGTTGCTCGAAAACAAGGCTATGCTAGCGTTGAAGCGGAGGTCTGCAAAGTGCTGACGAAGCGCTTTCTTGCTCTCAAACGCTACGGTAGTGCCCTAGACTGGGCGATCCGGTCAGGCGACAGTGCGTACGTGTGCGACGTGGCTAACATCTTTCTAAAGCACTACTGCAATCATGGTGAGCTGTTGTGTGAGTCGCTGGTCGCAAATTTAGGCGCCGAAGTGTTCATTTCTTCTCGGCTGGTGTTCCTGAAGAAATACTATGATTTTCGGCAGTTTCACCAGGAGCAAGCATATGCGAAGGCGGCCGAATTGCTGGTCAATTTGATGGATTCAAAAATTATGCCATCATAGTAAGTTTGGATTTCGGGAGTGGTACATAGAGTTCCGAATCAGTCAGCTTCAATTTGTTTTCATTCACAGTTTCTGGCCATGCTTGATGGCCGATGCTATACCACTGCTCGAGTTTAAGGAACCGATCATTCCATCGAAAGAAACGCTCATCATCCTTGAACATCTGCAGATGGATCTGGTGCCGATGTTGCAACAAAGGCAGCAGACACAGGGAGACGAAAAAGTGGACACCACCGACAGCCAAAAGGTCTTTCGCGAAATGATGGAAACGGCCAGCAGCACTCCTGCTAATGGTGAAAACACCATGCTAACGGATGATGGCGACGATCAGACGGCGCTCATACCCAAGTTTGCCTCCAATCTGCTAAACAACTGTACGGAGGATTTAATTAAAATGTTGCGGTTGGCTTGCGGAAGAAATCTTTCCCGTGCTCTAATCATCGAGAACACAATAAGTGGCTGAGCGACATAGGCTTCACTTTTCTGTGCGTTTAAACTGCGGTTCAATAAATGCATGTTTAAATTTTCTAACTTTTATATCAGTGCTGGTAACGATTATACTGAAAACGGCACCCAGTATAGGAAGGGCATTGCAAAGACATAGATGTAGTACCAGCTCATGGCTTAACTGTACGATCCCTTCGACCTTTAATTTGTGATATCTATGCCATCCTTACGGTATCGAATGTTCAGAGCATCTTTAGTGTTGAATCGAATCACTTGTCCGAGGCCGTCACCTGCCACTGAAGAGTCTATGATTGTCCCATCTGCCGGTTGGAGGTGTTCTTTGTAGTGGTTCCTTAAATCTCGTAGCAACCGGAAGGAAGCGTCGCAATGGACGCACGGAAAAACGTTCTCGCCGATGTGTGTCCGAGTATGTTTCACCAGCACGCTGCCTTGCGCGAACTGCTTACCACAGAAACCGCACTTATACGACCGTTCCCCAGTGTGGACGACCATGTGGCGTTTAAGGTGGTGCGCTGCTGTAAAGCTATAATGGAGGCGGATTGTATTATTGATTAGACGAGCGAAGAACAGTGCAATTGGATCAGAAACTAATTACCTCCATTCACAAAGGTTGCAGCTAAATGGTCGCTCGCCTTTTGAGATGCAAAAAAGTAATAAGACATGAGAAAACATTGTCCAGCACTGTGCTTGTTGCTCTCAAACATACCCATATGCGTCTGACGATGCTTTTTCAAACCATTCCTTGAATACCATTTCGTTCCACACAAATCACACTCAAACTTCTTAGTTTCAGTATGAACGGTCCTATTGTGTGCCCTCTCTTCACCTGCACCAAAATGCCAAATGTAGCCATGAATAGATTTGGTTGGTTAGTAAACGGATTTTTAATGTTCCATACACTGTCAATTACCTTGGGTAACAAACCTGGCCGGGCACAGATCACAAGCATACGGTCGAGCGCTTGAATGGCGGACCATGTGCCGTGTAAGATACTGTCGTCGGCTGAACTTCTTACCACAAATAGAACATAGGTGGTTCACGGCGTGCTTTTTGCTGTGTTTCGCAAGTTTACTTTCCGACGCGAAACCTTTTTCGCAAGTTCCACAAAAGTAAGTATGCCCCAAATCGTGAGATTTTTGGTGGACTTGGTACTTCTTCCTGTCTAAGAACAACACCGAGCATGGTTCGCAGTAGTGAACCTTTTCTGTATGGAACTCTAACAAATGGCTTGTTAAATCGTGTGCCGATGCAAACGATGCCTCTTCACAAAATGTGCATAGATGAGGAAGCGATTCTGCCGGTGCCATGTTCCCTGGGGTATTTTCTTTGCAGCTGGCATCGGTGTCTTCTTCGTAAACTAAAATTTCGTCGATTGTTTCGACCTGGGTGATCTGCTCCTGGGTTTCTTTCCCGACCGGTTCTATTTCACTAGTCCAGTCCTCATACATTTCGGCATCGAAATTCAGGCTTTCAGCGAATTGCGGCAACAAACATGGCGAAGGTTCTGCGTTCGGCGAAACTTCCTGCGCTACGTCGATGCACTCGGCAGCGCTTTCATAGACTTGCACCTCAGCGAACTGCTCGTTCCACCATTTGTGGCTGGCCATACAAAGATTGTAAAAACTGTGCGTATTCATAATTTTTCGTTTGCACTTCTTACACAGTTTGCTCGGCCATTCGTTGGGGTCAGTTTCATCGCTGAATGCCGCCGGAAAAATGCTGCACAGAACGGTGTACATTGTTTGATCCTTGTCCAGCGGATCGTGAACGTTAAACAAAACATCGACCGCGGACAAACAAATTCGACAAATCTCAAGATTCATTTTGGACTTTTTTGCTTTCGCTATTCCTCACATTACACAAAACGAATACGAACAGCTACTTGTCTTGAAGGTTCGAATTTCCTTGTTTACCAATCTGATCGCTTCCGTTGAACTCTGTGTAGCTGTCATTTTGAAAGTAAAAGCATTTCAAGGGTTAAATTTTGGCCAAGGTGTATAGAGTAGTGCTTGCAAAGAAATAAAGAATGGCGAGTAAAGCGTAGTTATTTTGTTGGTTTGTAGTTATTTACCTTACCGTAACGAATTTACCTTGCAGAAGCTATCTTTCCCTTCTACAACGCCGAAATTTGTCCAAGAATTGTAAAGTTAACTCCGCTGCTAGTAGAAGCAAATGAAGAAACTTTGTTGTTACGAATAATTTGAATCTATTTGCATTTTGTTCTCTCTTTCGTAGTGATATAAATTACAGGTCATTGCTGTGTGTCACTTTCTCCTGTGCATTTACTCTATATTTCTTTCAGTGTCTTCATTCACTTGTTTTCTTTACTTCGCTCGTTTGCAATTTCATGTTTACATATTCATTATTGGTTTCGTTTGCAAGAGTGATTCGTGTATGATTTTCGCATCTCAGCATTTAGTCTTTAACTCCGTGCATTCCTTGATTGTTTTCTTATTTATTTATGTTGTTCGTTTGTTTACCATTTTACGGCTTTGTCTGTTGCTCAAGAAACCAGTTTCTTGTATTTTTTGTTTAAATTTTTTTTCGGTGTTACAAAAACGTCGTCAGTTCATAGCCGTTTCCGAGCTTATGTGATTTAAGAAACCGCCATACAATTTTATTGCTACGTATTGCCAAACGCCTGAGGGACAATTCCTTTCCCCAGGCCCAAATAAGTTGAAAGCTGTGGGAAGAAGCATGACTTATTAAAAAAACGCATAACAATATGTGGAGTTAAGGTCACAGTAAACACTACACGTTTCTGCTTGAAGCAAGTCTTAAAGCTCTATTGGGTTTCGGTTCTATTTTTGTCTGCTCCCCATAACTGGCACAGCGAACAAAGTGCGAGTTACTGCAACAAAAACATACCTTCACCTGTGCCAAATTCAAAACAGCATCGAAAAAATCGATCGTCTTGTGATCAACTGTAGAAACTAAACCATTTTCATTGTTAGGTTGTATTTTCTCGACTCGTGAACGAATATACTTTGAACCACAAGTTTGCATCGTCATTTCAAATTCTTAAAAAGCATAGAATGACAATTAAACTTATTGCTACCAACGTCTTAGCCCTACCGGTTTAAATCGTTACAGATTTAGTGGAGCGATTACGATTACCAACCAGCCAAAACTTTCGATTTCAAATTAAGATGAACACTCTACTAAAAAATATAACTATCTTTGTCTGCGCAGTCTTTCTTTCATAGATTGCTTAAATAATTAATGTGGGGCCCAGAAAAGGGTCTAGTGGTTGCAGTGCAAAAATACATTGACAAGTTTTTAACAAAGCTATTGTAATACTGTTAAATCCAAATGACTGTCAATGATTTCGTTTCATTTTAGTTGTCATACATACATAATCATTTTACAAAGCAGTTCATGTTGAAAAAGACTTGATAAAAAGAATACACGGTTGATAAAATTTAGTACCGAAGATCAAGGAAACTTTCGCTTCCAAATGTAAAAGAATCAATAAATTAAAAAATGGCGATATGTTTACATGTGAAATGAAGATAGTCGCAGTTTGGGCCAAAATCAAGGCTTCCTCCGATACATGAAAGGAGAAAAAACAATTCCATCATTTGACTCACACTTTGTCGTCGACTGTCATGGCGAGAGGGAAACAGAACCAATAGCGAACTTTACCATAGGAATGGGCAACGAGTTTGTTTCGCTTTGGCCGTGGCGCTCAGTTCGAAGTGTTCGAGATTGTTTATACAAGTTAATCAATTACAGTTCATGTTCCTTAATTATTTTCTTTATTCAGCAACTTCTTGTCTTGCGATTTTTGTTTGTTTGTAGGTTTGTTGTTGTCTATCCTTACATGTTAATGTAGGGTCTAGTCCTCGTGGTTTAAGAGTAGTTTTTCGTTTCCATATTTCACTTATGTCTCTTCTGATCTTGCCTTCAGTTGAAATGTACGGTTAACCTGCTGCTACATCTTCCGAGCAGTGCACTGCGCCCAGAGTAATCTCAAAAATAATAATAATAGTAAAATGGAAACAACGAACTTCGACATGCTCTGTGTGGTTGGTTGAAGAGCAAGCTCACTTTGAGTGTTTTTCGGTTTTCTCTCTGCTCTTTGTTCATTTGCCTGTTTATGCCGCACTTTGCTTTTCGTTACGTTCGCTTAAAACAGGTGATATAATTCGTCCGATTTCCACGGTATCTTTCCAACCGTTCTCACTCACGCTGCAGAATTGCATTGCAGCATTCGACCGGACACCAGCTGCACAAAAGCGGTCAAGTCAAGAAACGTGTTGTTCTCTTATTCCGTTTTTTCTACATTACATTTCTCCGGGCCATTCTATGGACCCTACTACTTCCGACCCACACAACGCGCCCCAAATACACGCGCACATTGCAGCACACATTCACACAGCGATTTTGCCTAACGGGACGGAGGACATCTCGTCACGGTCGGTAGTTGTGTGTTTATGGTCCGTGTACTAGTTGGAACCATTGGCAGACGATACCGCCGTATGCTGGGGAGGGTTTGTGAGATGCTGCGTGTCACCGATGGTGCTTGCCGCCGAATCGCTTTCATCGTCCATGGCCACGGAACCGCGTCGAAGTTTTTTCGCCGCACTCGTCACAAGAACGTTCGCGGCCGCCGCGCTCGAACCGAACCCACCAACAGTCATCGAGCCGGCCAGCGAGGAGGTGGACGATAAGGCGGCAGTGGTAGCAGCCACGGCCTTACCCTTACCCGAGCGTGTCATGCGCTTATTGCTATTCGAATCGTCCTGCTCCGATAACAAGAACGAACCATCGGTGGCGGCGGAGGCTGCTACCAGGCTGGCTGTCGCCAGAGGCTTCCCGTTCGCAACACTATCCGCAACACCAGCTCCACTACCATTATCTTTAATCGGCACTTCGACACCGGCACCACCACTTTCGCTACCGTACGCGTCACCAACACCACTGACGACCTCGGAATGCGCCAGCAACTCCGACGCATCGCTGTCGGTCTCATTGTAATTTCGTTTTCTGGTACCCCCCACTGTTGTTCGTCCACCATTGCGGCCACCAGCATTATGACTCGCCGTTGGTCGGTGTTGTTGCAGTTGCTGCTGCTGCTGCGGTTTGGTGCTGGCAGCAGAAACTGCACTATTGCCGCCGCTGCTACTACCGCCACTGTTACTACCACTATTCACACTGTTTACGGTGGCAAAGTTGCTACCACCATCACCACCACAACTACTACTACTACTACTAGTACTATTGTTACTGCTATTCGTCCTTCCGAGGGGCGCGCTGCCGGCAACTGCAATGCTCTGCAGCAGTTCGCGGTTTGTTTGCTGGTGCGGCTGCTCAGCACCGACTACAATGTCACTGCTGCTGTTGGCAAAGGTTGTCGTACCATTCACGACGGAACCACTCGGCTCAGCAGCAGCGACGAAGGAGCTTCCCGATGGCGCGGTTGTTGCTGCGGGCATGCCAATAATGTTGCTGTTGCTTGCGCCGGTTGACGGTGTAGTTCGTAAATCAATGTTATTAACCACGCCACCACAGTGCGTCCGATTGTACACCAAATCTTGATCACCACTTGAACTCTTATTCACCAGAAGTCTGCCGCTGCTGTTGGCGCTGTTGGTGCTGCCACCGTTCACTAAATAGATGGGCGTAACACCGCCGCCCATGCCACCGATACTGTCAGCACCACCACCACCACCGTCAGGGTTGTGGTAGGTACTGTTGTTATCCCGCAACGCATCCATAGCGGATTCATCCGTCGGCGTTCCTATAGATGGATCATTGGAAGCCAAGCTGGCAACGTACGCGCGCAACTGGGCGAGCTCCTTCTCCAGCTCGTCCCTGCCGTCCTTGGTTTGTTTCAGTTCTTGCTGAAGAAACACTATCGTGCCCTGCATACCCTCGACATCCTCGTCTAGCTCCTGTAGAAAATCGTCCAATTCTTAAGGGAGAAAGAAAACGGAGGAAAACGGAATGTTTAGTGCAACGTTGCCCTTGGTGTACTGATAATAACAGAATATGGTAAATTTGCCAATTCTTCATCGTAATTCCTGAAACATTATTCTTAAGACAATAAGTGCGATCTTCTTTCGATCTTCGCTTACCCAGTTGTGATTTTTTCACTTCCTCGTTGTAGCTCTTCTGCAGTGCCAGCTCGCTCTCTAGCTTTGCCAACCGTCCGTTCGAGGTCATTTTGCCCAGTTCCTCATTTTCCTGGTACAGTAACCGGCACTTGGCCATGAGGCGCTTGCCAGTGTTCGAGTCGGGTGTAAACTTCCACGCGGACAGTTCGTTTTGTGTTTCCTCCAGCTTGGCTTTGGTGGCCTGCAGTTCCGCTTTGAGCTTTTGAAAGAGTATATTGACAGCTGGGTCTAGCAGAGCTGAGCGCAGGGCTGCGGGACCGGGTGCTTGCGCTGCCTTAAGTTCCGTAATCTGGTTCTGTGGGTTGGGTAGAGCAGAAGAAAGTTAAAGCAGCCAAATTTATGCCGCCCCGGCGGCGGATAATCCACGGTTTCCTTTAGACACTTACGACATAATCTTGAATTTCTTGCTCCTTGATTGTCAACCTCCGCACGAGAAGACGCTCACGGCGTTGAGACTCGCTATATTGTTGTTTGAGTTTTGTTTCCGATTCTTTAACTGCCTGAAGTTCACCTTTACCGTAGAATGGTGGAGGGAAATGATAAACAATTTAATTAGATAATCAATGAAATATAGGTTTTGCGTAATATGTAGGGAGACCTGTAAGAGACTGGACCCGCTGGAAACTAATTAAAACCACCACATATGTGACGAATCTAACAACCCATATCTAACCTATGATGATAAACTGAACAATCTTATCAAAAAAAACGATCCTTCAGAAAAACCCACTTCAGCCACTCCATTCAGTAAAATAAATGAATCGAAAGAACGATAAAAGATCACAGCCAATTTTCCTTATTCCTGTGGTATTTTTGTTTATAAACAATCTGACACAACTGATTCCTGCAAAATGTTTACGTGATTTTCAGTTGAAACTCAAACCCGCAACGCATGATAACACCGATCAGAACTTCTTTGACCGACACTAACACCAACAAATGATTTTGATTGTGTACATTATAATTCCTCCCCATTGGAGGCGGTTTATATGGTTTTTCTTCATCACGTACACCATTTGACGTTCGCCACATAAAACCTTACCGAGAAACATCGCTCGCAACATGACGTTGACTTTTGACCAAACGGAGGAACTTCGTAACTGCGCCAGCGCATGATCATAGCATACAGCTTACAAACATTCTTTATGTGTCTCATGACCATTTGAATGAGTTCGATCCGATAATAGTTAATTGTAGTAAACACTTAAGTATTGATTTTTATAATCGAATAAGTTGACAGGTTGATGGTTAAGATCAAATCGATTGTGGCGAATGGGGAAAAATAACATTAGTGACCCTCCTGCTAGGCGAAAGATGGTTAAAAAATGTTGAAGGACATATTTATACATCATTAATTTTTAACCAGCTGCCTAACCGACAAGGATAACAAAGAAGGAAACAAGTGTGAACAGTCTGTTGGCACAGATCTTGACATGCCCCTTACAATTAACATAGAATATAATGAGAGTGAAGAGTTGCTTTTTGAATTACTATCCCCGATTAAATACACATATTTTTGCATCTTTGGCTCAGTGTTTATACTTTCCCCACCGAGAAATAAATTTTTGTTTTACGGTTTTGGATCATTTGATGAATTTCTGGTTTTAGTAAGCAATAGAACCCTTATCGCTATGATACACATACGAATTGAATCAAAGAGGGTAAGGTAGAATAAACTGGCCATAAACATGCGACAGTAGAGTTTTAATTGCCAATGTTTGGGTAATGTTTACTTAAAAAGGAACCTTTTGTCGGAATCGTTTTAAACGATTAGTTAGATATTGCTGACTGATGTCAACATGTTTCCTGGGACCTGGTTCCTTTTCATTCATTTACAACACACCAACGAAAGCACACCCATTTGTACATTGTTGACTTCGGGGTTAAACGTACTCATACAGTCTTCAGTAAGCGCTATCGACGACGATCGATTGCTCCGGTCGTTGTTATTGTGATACGGATGTAGTGTGCTTACCTTCCAACATGCGGCAGTGATACTCCAAGGTGTGTTTTTCTCCGAGTTCACCTCGCGCACGGCTTAAGGATGCCACCACTGTCCCTGTGCTTCCCCCAGTGCCACCGTTACTACCGCCGACCGAACCACTGCCCGAGGCTACCGCAGGAGCCGCGATATCGGGTGCTACTGGTACGGCAACTTTCACCGCTGTATCAGCGGTTCCTGTTGCTGCTGCTTCCGATGGCGACGTGCCGAAACCGGTTGGGGTTTCGGCTTCATCGGAAGCTGTGTATGCAATCGGGACACTGTCGGTCGCACTTCCACTGTCCGAATGACCACTTGACTGCTGCTGGGCACAGGCATCGGTACCAGATTCGGTACCTGTGGCGAGTTCCGGAGCAGCATTGCTCGACGCCACACTAACTCCGGCGACGTTTGTTTTTGTGCCCGCGACGACCACAACCGCGTCACCACCGCCAGGTGGTTTCACTGCGACGACGACGCTTCCGCTAGTAGTACCGGCAGAGGTGTTCTTAGTGCAGCCTGTGGACTCGTCGTTGCTGCTTCCACCGCTCACTACACTATTATTGCTCGCGTTGGCATGTATCGCAGTGGCACTGTCAGCAGTAGCAACACTAGCAGTACTGCAGGATCCGATCGCGGTGGCTGGCGCACTCGGTGTGGCGGAAACTGTCGCCGCAGATGATAACACTCCGGTTGCTACCGCTCCCTGTGCTGCTGCTGCTACTGCGGTCGATAAAGCAGGCGCTGTTGTCGCTGGCACAACAACATTCTGATGGTGAGAATGGTGATGATCCGGAGCAGACTGTGCTTTTGCGTTTTCAGGGGCACTCATTGCTCAAGCACTTACGAGCGTTCCCTTGGTGTTGGCGGTGGCGGGACTCTGTGTTCCGACAATATTAACGTTTTGCTTGCTCAATCACATACGCAACACACAAACATACGGAGGCGCACATAAACACACCGGCAGCCACTCGCGCAAGCTTGGTCTATTGGTCCAGTTTACGCGCGCTGCGGAAGTTGGTAAAGTACAGCGGCCGGCGTGAAACCGCGCGCGTCAATTCGCCTCGAGGATGTTTGCAGGCGATTCTCGGTATTGCTTCCGGTTCTTCCCAACTTTGCGCTGAACTTGCGGGTTGTTTCTACTAGAGTTTCTTCTACACCGTTCGCCAACAGAAATGCCGCTCTGGCACAAACTCAGTGTTCGCACAGTTTCTTCGCACTATTTTAATCTGAAATTAGAGGAAGAGAAAAAAGAACGTTTGCATTGCTATATCCACGAAGAGCTGTTGGCCGCATATGCGCTCGAAGCAAGGTTTTGGGTATTTTCGGTGATATTCTGACCACCGTCCGCCAAGCAAACACGGCAGCTACACGCACACCAACAAGTCACCGCACCCATTCCGAAGGATACGGAAGAAGCACACTCAAACGCACACGCACGAATGAATCCGTGCTGAAAAGGCGATCAAAGCTGAGGAGAATTGCTTGGCGGTGTTTCATCATCTCCCCCAAGAGACACATTTTCTTCCAGCCTACTGTTGTTTGGAAATGGCATGAAGGGTTTGCTTTTCCGTGGGCCCTTTCCAGGGCACCAATGTATGTGCACGAACACCAAACCGCGGCTTTTTTTCTTCGGGTCGTTGTTTCGGTTTACTCCAGTTTTTATTTTTACTTTGCTTTCGTTTCACTTCCTTTCTTAACTCTTCTTACTCTTTTCTAGCGCGATTCGATCGCATACACACTCTCACAGGTGCGAGCGAGGAGACTCTTTACGAATAGGCTCCTTTCAGTTCACGGGCTCTCTCTCTCCCTCTGTCTCTCGTTTTCTTTCAGTACGACCTTCTCTTTTCGGCGCACATAGCGAGCTTTCGCGCGCGCTCTTCGTCTGCGCGAGCTGGTTGGCCCACTCTGCCCCAGTTCCCGCGATTCCGGCCGCGGTTTTCCGGTCCAAAGAGGCCTTCCTGGTGACGCCTCGAAGAAAGGCACCAACCCGCGTTTCTTTTCCGACATCGATCGATCCGATCCGAGCACTGGTGTCGGTGGCCACTTCTTGGTTACGGCATTGCCTGGCTGGCGCGTTCAGCGCGCCATTTGCCCGTTTACTCCGTTTTCCCAGTGCCAGCAAGGATTTAGGATCCTGGCGGTGGCGGCGGCATTTAACATTAGTTGGCACGTTCGAACCAAATCAGCACCGAGAAACACTGTCACAAACTGCGCGGCGCACATACACATTTGCCCTCCCCTACGCACACATTCACACAGGCACGCACAGGTCGGCTGTATCGAGTGGCCTTTTTCGTACACAAAGTTAATTGCTTCGATTCATTTCCGACTTTAGCAATCCCTTAATTAGGGCTGTGCAAAATGTACACCAAACGGATCGGCAGCAGCAATGGCCGCAAATCCGCCACAATCTTCCACTACGGCGACTGGCGTAAGCACTCAGCGCCATGATCGAAACGGTTCGCCGTTCGATTTCACCTGCCATTTGGCTCGCCAGCCCAATTCAGCGGCCTTTTCGCGGTAAACCTGCACTTTACCTGCTGACGTTGCTTTCGTATCGGTTTTGGAGCTGCAAAAGTGTATTCACCAAGGAAAATTGCTCACCACATCGCCAGCACCCGCGTTCGCCCGAAGCACACACACATTATTTTTCCCTCTGTACCGAGAAACGGGACATTTTTTCTATTTCGTTTTCCCTGTTCGCACGAACGCCAGCGCACACACCTGCAGCTGTTGGTGTGCGTGAACTCAGCGTTGACAGCGTTGGGGTTGTCGCGAGTAGGGTACTTTTGGCTGTCATTTTTCTGCGTCGTATACTGTAAAGGGATTTCACTTTTCCTCAGCAGATGGCGCTCCGGGAAGTGCGAAGAACAGACGAAATTCCCTTTCGAGAAAATTTTCCCTTTTGAAATTTTCGAAATTCCCTTTCCTAAAGCTAATAATACAAGATTTTGACTAAAGGGCGGTTTACACGCTGCGATCTGCAATGCAATATCGCTCGAAGTGACATCTCCGGAGACGTCATAAATGTCACTGCCGCGGGTGGAAATCTGAAGACTCGACATGCAATTTGTGAAAAAATTTCAAACAAGTGCCAGTTTGTCGGTTGGACATGTTGGAATCAGCCATGGAAGCAACACTGTGTTGGTTTGCCTTACCATTGTGCTTTTCGGTTAAAAAGCGAAAAAAGAACGTGCGAAGAGGTTACAGTGTCGAGGAAATTGCTTTTAAATGGCATCGTATGCCTCCGCCTTTTTATTCCGATCACTATATTTTTTATTTTTTAGTTGCCAAAGACATGGCAGACTTTCGTAAATTTTTATAAATTCAGTTACACACTTTCGCGAACGTTGACGAAGCGTCCAAAATATAAATAAGAGGCCAAAACAAAACATCAACAAGTCAACCGACAAACTGACCCTGTTTTGAAATTTGTTCACAAATTGCATGTCGAGTCTTCAGATTTCCACCCGTGGCAGTGACATTTATGACGTCTCCGGAGATGTCACTTCGAGCGATATTGCATTGAAAATCGCAGCGTTTGGACCGCCCTTAATAATGTAAGAACGGGCAAATCTGCTAAGAGCACATTTTAATTACTTGTAACTCGGAATCCATTAACGAAAAGAACCTTGGGGTGTTTTTCATTAAATGGATGTACATGTACCCAGCATCTCCGAATTATGTTGTAACATAAATATCCGAAAACAATCAATTTCGCCGCAACTTGAGCAACAAATGAGTTGAGATTAAAACATCTTGTGGCTCCTCAGAGCCAAGTGTCCACTTTCCGCTCAAATGATGGCGTTCGTTTTCGGGGCATTTTGATGCACTTAATATAAACCTGCTATAAGCTTGCAAAATTTATATTTCATTCAATTTGAATTTGACGTTCGCAGCACTAGGTTAGGTTCGTCATCAGTTTCAGGTTCGAAGGCTCAAAGTTACGTTCAACACGATTGGGATTCTCAGGAAACAGCAGACACTTTTTTTTTCTTAACTTCCAACCTCTGCTGCGCGAACACCGTTAAAACTAAACTTCGAGCAAGAAGGAATATTAAACTTCTAGTAGCTCGCTACACAAATAAACAAACAATAATAACGTTCAAGCTGAAAATTAGAGTGGTGCTTTAGTTAACACTGCCAACGTTTGCGCTCGTGTGTAGGGAATTTCCCGTCGAAGTCATTCGTTGGTGCGTACAATACCATCCGAAACAATAAACCAACAAACCAACAAAAGCCAAACAAACCAACTAACCTGCAAAAAGAGATGAAAGGCTCAAAATCTCTGTAAGCAAGATAATAACAATGTACAAGCGTTCGGATGGGCTTTCAGTGTGTGCGTTTTCAGTGCGTGTTTTTCGTTGTCAACTGTTTTCGATTTGTTTCAAGAGGCACAATTAGTCACAACCATTTGCGTGGCTGAACGATTTTAGCAATAGTCAACGGAAATACAAGAAGTGCAGTGCTTGTAAGATGCTTTATTCCGAAACACAAAATCGAGTTTAAGATCCATCAGTTCCGTTCCGTTTCGCCTTTGTACAGCGGTGTGTTTGTATGTGTGCGGGCCATTGTTGGCGGTGTCCGTGAGCAACGCCAACGGCCAGGATCTGTTCCGCGGGGAGGAAGTTGCGCGTTTGTTTGGTATCGATAAAATATAGCAACCCCTTCGTGCTGCCCGTCGGAACATCCGGATGTAGATTGTTTTGTGTGCTCGTGTGTGTTGGGTTTGTTGTGAAATGCTCCCCAAGCTCCCCCAGTCCGTCGATCATCCAGTGGCTTGGTGGTGGTAGTGCGTCTCGATGATCCATCGAACGGTGCATCCGGCTGGAAAAGATAGGTACAATTCTCCTGGCCTCGAAAGAACAATTAATGCGTGGTCCACTCCGCTGGCCCCATTCCTGTGAACCGTTCGGCCAGCCGGCGAACCAAGCGGAGGAAAAGTTATTAGAGACCGGTGTGGGCCGCATCCGGTGACCAGCGTGCCAGCCTGCTTTCGGCACCGACCGTTGCTTAGATTCGGCTTCGATTCCCCCCTTGAATGAAGTGCGCGGACCGGCGGAAAACTCTTTCCCAACGACCACGAGCGAGACGCAGGCGAAGAAGGCAAGCGTAAGGCACCAGCGCCATGAGTGCGATCAATAATAGCGGCGGTGCAGCTGGCAACGTGAACAACAACAATAATGCCAACAGTCGACATCAAAAGCTGGAGCAGCAGGTAAGGAGTGGAGGATGGCGGCTACATATGTCCTGTTACGAATCACTAACAAAGTCAACATAGTAACCACCCCGTGGTCTCGGCGACAGCTGGTTCTTGGGAGGTTATGTTCGGTTTGCAACAATGTGTGGTTCTCTGGGCAACGCATTTCGACCAGTTGTGGCCCCTTTCCGGTCGGTGGAAAACATCGACCACGGCACGGCGGTGCCCGTTGCCTTGGCAAACGAACACAACAATTGTCCCAATCGGTAACGGCACCAGCCCAACACCGCGTGCCAAAGATCGATCAAGACTGGTGACAAGATAAACAGGTTTTCCCTATCTTTCTCGCATGGCACTTAGAGGCCAGGCCAGTACCCCGGCAGCACGGATGGTACGGCTTCCGGGAGCTAAATTGGGCTAAATAAGAATTATGTTCTTCAGTCATATCGGAGTTCCCTAGCTAAGCATCAATTTGATTCGATTTCAATCCGGAAAGTAAAGTAGCCGAAATACCATGTCTCCTTCACATATGCTTGCTCTTTCTCACGGCGCTGCGCTGCCCCTTTTGGACGTCGATGACCCCAATGTTGGCGGTGCCGCATCATTTTTACATAATGCTACCGCCTCGGGGTTACATCGATGGATTTTCGTTTCCACCGGTTCCATGAACATTCAAGCACGAACTGCAACTGGCGGTGATGCAAATTACTTTCTTCTTTCGACCAGAAACTGTCCAAGCTGTGACCTCCCCTGAACGAAGACGGATCAGGCTTCCACGCCGAAAAGGGGGTCACTTCAAATCGATTTCCTGTTTCAATCGTGGCGCACCTCTAGTTGCACCACAGACCTTATGCAAAACCGATCAACTGTTCAAACTTCAGACCTTATATTGACGGACAATGAAACTCCAAAATTGTTTGGTTAGCGTTGGTTCCTAGGTCACTCTCGCAATGGCTTGCGTATTGCGTGGTCCGTCTTGTTTGTTTGGCGTTATTTTCCATCCAACCTGGTGCACACCTGGCCCAGAGAAACCCGAACGAAACTGGGTCTCCGATTGGTCAAACTTTCGCCACCGTGGCTACCGGAAACTAACGCGTTGGACGTGCTCATTACGCGCAAAGAGTGAGGCAAGCTAACGGATTACCCGGTTTGCCCGTGAGCGAAAGGGTAGAAAGTTTTCTAGTTTTTTTTCCAGCATCCACCGTATCCGTCGGATCCGCAGCATCTCGGGGTCAACCCGCGCGAAAATAGACTAACGATAATGTATCGCTAGTTTACAATATATATTCCGGTTTTTTTTTTATCACGATTCGACATTCCGCGAGGTGCCTCTGCAACGAAAGTCGGCCACTTCTGGTTCAGAGTCGTGGTTGTACTTTGAAGTCCTGCCAGTATGCAGTGTTGTGTTGCATACTGTTGTTGCAACACATATCGAACATAAAGTTATTTTTTGTATCATTTTAAAGAATAATATTATTATCCTTTGACGGCATCTAAAACATGTCATCAAAAGCCGTTCGTTAGAATTTATGGTATTGTTTTAAATGCCACGCATAATCATTAGTGAAATCAAATTGTTTGGTTCGAAGACGAAAGGGGAAACTAAATTAACCCAGGAAATCAGGATGACTTGGGAATCCATCAGAATTCTCACTTTTGCACTATTCTCATCAAATGCTGGGAAATCAATCAATCTACTCATATTCCAGTTTTTCTACGTGCATATGGTACCGAAAGAAAATCAAGCATCCAAGAGATTGCAATAGAAATGAAGTACTCAAGCAACGACATTGTACGGAGGGTAAAATGTGATTTCCCTGTAGTCCTGCCTGATGATGAAGTAACGAAGCACACATTTGTGGGCAACAATGAACCATGATTTCGCCCAAGTACAGAACGGTGAAGTTTGTAAAAATGCTCGCCCAAACATCGGCCGAATTTGTGGCGTGGATAGCCGTGGTATGGTCTCAGAATCTCCATCAATCACCATTAAAAATTCATTAGCCGATTGTAAAACAGAAGAAGGTACTACTCTAAAGTCCGAACTTCCCACGTTCCCCTGACCATGCGGACGCAGTATGGAGCAGTAAGGCGAGTGTATCGAATTTTCGCCCCGGATCCACAACAAACACGGGCCAGCTAGGCGAGCGTTACTGTGGCTACCACCGGAACACGTCAGCCAGCACTGGGAATGTGAGGTGCTCGCTTGCAATAGGGCGCCAGTGTCGTATGCCTATGAATATGGAATCATAAAAACATGAGAATATGTAGGAGCAAAGCCTTTGAGCGTATACCTGGTTATGTTGATCTGGAAATATTGGGCCTTGGAACTCGGAGCTTGAGTTCCGTTCGAGTCCCGCCGTTTGGCACGTGGTGAAATATATTTCCATCAAATAACCAAGCTAACGTAACAAGCGAACAAGCCAACAACTTTGTGGAACTTTTTGCTGCTCAAAGAGTCACCTAGCAGATAGCTACTCTTGGGCGTTGTTAATCAGATGACGGAACGGCACTTTCACGGTCTAAATGGAAGACGACAAAGTGGCAACTATGTGCCATTTCACGCTTTACACCACACCACACGTTAGTGCTCCGTCACATTTACGATCAACAAGCGAATAAATCGGAAACGCAAGGCACATCTTTAGCTCCGGAAAAAACGGAAGACGGAAACCAAGGTACGGTATGACGGTCGTTGTAAACGAGCATGCCACTAAAGAAGTAATAGGCATCCCCTGAGAAAAACGTGCTAATGCTGTTGATTTCCTGGACTGTGATGAGTGCACACTTGCAATGGTTTTCTTGTCAAATAATGTATGTAGCGCACAGTACAGTACGGTTTGTCAAGTTTGGCTGGCATTTAGTGAGGATAATAAATTCACGTTCAATACGCAAAAGTACAAATTGCAGCACTTTTGAAAATATGATGCAATGAATATAATTTATATACTTTGGTTTTCTCATTGACCGTTTTTATTTGTACGCCAGGTTTCTCTCAAAAAGTTTATCAAAAAGTCTAGACGTTTTCGTGGGACAAGAGGCTTGTTCTTTATTCATATTTTACAAGGTGCGTTTCACGGAAAACAGGACTTTTTAAAAATGAAGTTAAAAGCAAATGTTTTTGGGCTAATTCTTTTTTATTTATTCAAAATAATCTCCCTCGGTTGCAATACATTTTTTTGCGCGGTTTAAAAGCATTTCAAATGAGTGTTTTATGTCCTTCAGAGGGATCGCTTTGAGGATGTCGGTACACGCCTTTTGGATGGCATTTACGTCCGTATATCGCTGGCCTTTCATGGGCAAATGCATTTTTCCGAAGAGGTAGAAGTCGCAAGGTGCCAAATCCGGCGAATACGGGGAGTGATTGATATTTAAAATGTGATTTTTAGTCAAAAATTCGTCAAAAAAAGTCAAAAGAATTCGGAGCAATTTTTGGTCGTCAGTCAACTTGTGCGGAACAAACCTTGCACACACCTTCCGGAAGCCCAGTTTTTCCGTCAAAATTCGATAAATTGATGGTTTGGAGATGCCCAATTCCATTTCCATAAATGAGAGTAAGTGAAAGTGAAGATTTTGGATGATATTTGACAAAGTCACGCACAATTTCGATGGATTCTGGCGTGATCACGGTAAATTCCGGGCCTGGATGATCGTCGTCATTTAGGTCCTCCTGACCGTTTTTGAATCGGTTAAACCAGGCATGCACTCTGCTACTGGATAAACAATCAGCACCATACACTTGGTTCATCAATTGAAACGTTTCGGTAAAAGTTTTACCAAGTTTAAAGCAACGCTTAATATTGGCTCTTTGTTCGATGCTCATTTTTGTACCGATGACACAAACATACTGTCACTTAAAACGCAATAACTCGACTTCCAATGGATGAAATGTCATCAAATTTTTACTGGAAGTTGGGAAAGGATGTGCTTACCAACACACATTCTCACCAAGAGATAGCGCTGCCCGAAATGTCCCGATTGAAAAAGTCCTGTTTTCCGTGAAACGCACCTTGTATCACTAAAACATTACGGTTCTCTAAACTTGTTTAACATACGTGAAACTATGATATTGATTTCGCTAAAACTTCACTGTAGCCACTCAGTTCCCCGTTTCTGGAGTTGTTGCAAAGACTTTTTCGACTGGTCCGTGATACATTTGACTTGCTAATGTTGCTTTACTCTGCTTGCTAGTCACCGTGCGATGCCCACTTACCGGATTTTCTACTCACCGACTCGCCTTCGAATGGTGGCGTCTTTTACATGTTCGTTGGATATTATTTGTTTGTTAAAGCGCTTGTTGGGGAGACTTCATTCTCAAATATTTGCTATCTTAACTCTGTCGCCTCGTCAGATGTAAGGAACTTGAGCACAGTTATTTTTTTTCCACTCACACAACAAAAAAGCTGGAGGTGAAATTAATTTAGAACGAAATATTCACATTTCTT
The DNA here is from genome assembly GCF_943735745.2 of Anopheles bellator. Lineage (NCBI taxonomy): Eukaryota > Metazoa > Arthropoda > Insecta > Diptera > Culicidae > Anopheles > Anopheles bellator. The sequence continues at coordinate 27,448,170 of NC_071285.1, read as the reverse complement.
TTAATATCAAACAAAATGGTCTTGTTACTGTTACTTCAAGCCCCCAAGCACCAAACGGGTAGACAGGCTAATTACCGGTGAACGTAGTATATGACACGGGTCGATCGATCCGATCCCCTCCATTAATTCTTATCATCCGTCTGTTGCTGGAAATCCTTCCACGGACCCAAAGGCTATTACAAACCGCCGGCCCACCGGGAAGCTGCCGGATTTGTGCTTCCCCGCGTCGTGCCACTTCCGGTCCCTCTTGTTCCGGTTGCGGCTTCGTGCCTTCCATCCCGGACCCGGATTTCGGTCAGCAAAGCCCAAAGTCAAAGAAAGTAAATCGGAATGAGTTTATTAATTACTCCGCCGAACCCATCCCCAACGGCCGTTATCGTGATGGTGCCTTCTCGCTAACCGTCCTCGCAAACAAATTGGAAAAAATGGGAAAACGAAATCAGCCATTTTATTATTTCCGTTGCCGGGATGCGGTTTGCCTGGCAACGGGCCACCCGCCGGATGGACTCCGAATGGGGCCGATGAAGACGGTGGTACTGTTTTTACTTGGAAACTGAGTGTTGCTATTTGCTACAGGAGATTGCCGTCGGGACTCCGTGGAAAGCGCTGTCCTGAGCCTGAGTAGGATCGGCGTTTTGGGAAACGTGATATCCGATTTGCTATTATAAATAAACTCCCGTTCTCTATCGTAATGTACAAAACGAAGCGAGGGTGCCAGTTTGTTTATTTTACCAACACCCTCGAGCCCTTAAACAATCTAAATGTCAATCAAATGTCCCGACGGACGGGACTTGCAAAGTGCCTTCAGTAATAGTTCTGGCATGCGATTGAAATGAATTATCCTTATAAAATTGTTCAAAAATAGTAGAGTAATGAAGGAATTAAAATTTATCAAGAAACTAATTTCGATCAGGATCAAAATCGGTAAATTTGAACAGCGACCCTAGTAACAAGGTCAGAACAAGTCAACAACTGTCGACAGCAAAGTGACAGGACTGCCGAAGCAATTAGCCCCTATAATGTCGGTGACGCTCAAACCGTAAATTACTACCCATTGGCTCCAGCCGGTAACTCCCGGTGATGGATCGCTCCGTGACCTTGGTGAGCAGGACCACAGTAAACTACCGAAGAGAATACCCCATTGGGCCAGTAAGTAGCTGAGCTATCTTATCCAGTGGTGACAATCTTTTATGCCAATTTTTTGTTCACCCTTCAATATAATCTGTAAAAAATGGTAGATGGTAGGTACATGATTGGTAGATGTTTTGGAAAATCAGGAATCAGAAATTAATCAAATCGGTGGGACAATAAGATGATCAGAAAACTGCTGGCAAACTTGGTATCCATCAGTTCGTTGTGTTGAACGCGTTAGATGCACTTGGAAATGCCAATTTTGCTGACGACTACACGAAGAATCGAATAAAGTGTCAGCAGCAGGTAGCCGATCGAATGTTCACTAGCTAATTTGTTTCACAAACCCAATGTGTGTCACACTTCCGAACGTTTCTGTTGACATAGAACAATAACTTGATGAAGTCATTCGGGGACAGCTTTAAAAATTTAACACAACTCGTTATTGATCCTTGTGGCCTCCGTCTATGTATCGATGCTCGTTAGTCATACAGGAATGGTTCAGAAATGGTGGTCGATCGTACTTTCGAGTAAGGCACGGGGACGAACCGAAGACTGTGGGGTCGCGCGTCAAATATTCATTAGATTCACCCTCACGTGCTGCTTTCGGAGAAGGACCCTGGAGGGCCTCCGTGGCAGGTGCCGATCGAAACCCGTCCTGTCCCCCCTACACACACATCCGTCGGTGGTCTATGTTTTAAGAAACAGTCAGGGACGCGAAAAGCCAACTTTTTGTTGGTCCTCACAGTGTCCCGTGTTAGGTCCATCCCTGATTACTCTCGGTTCGCAACGATATCCGGCACGATACAGTGCATGCAAAAAACGGCCATATGGAATCGTGGAACTGGCTGGATGAGGGAGAAAAAAAGTACTCTACTTTCGTACTCACCTAACTTTACACAGCCACTTTGTCCTTTGGCTAATCCGCAAAGCAACCGCGCCGTTGCCGGCCAAGCAGGTAAGAGGTATAAATAGGTCGACGAAAGGCCCCTGCCGTATAGATAGGGTCCACGTGGAGGCCTGAATCGAAATAAATTGAAATTATTAATTCACCTCCCTGGAATAGGTGTGTCCATCCGGTCGCGGGAGACTCTGTGGGGCTTCTGGCCTCGGTTCCGTACGGTTGAAGGTCCCGCGGGCCCGACCGCCGATTGGGGATTCACGCGAGGTCATGATGATGGAAGCGCCGGCCGGTGACGACTGTGGTTGCCACGTCGCTCCAAACTAACCGCTCATTCGTCGGAGGTAAAATTCAATTAGGGTAAAGCAGAAACCTCTGTACCCTTGCGGGGAGACCCGTACCTCACTCGAGTAGGTCAAAAATGCTGCATTCTCAGCTCAGTCGCTTACTCGTCACGTCACACGCAGAGATGCAAATATGAACCGTATCCCCAAGTGTCTCCTGCGTATTCCGCAGCGGCGAGTGACTGTTGAATATTCCATTTGGTCGCTCGTTGGTGTTGCTTTGCTCGATCAGGTTTTATGGCGGGGCCACCGGGCTCGGAACCGGAATCTAATGCGACGGGCCGCGCCGGTCGTCGGTGTAAAGTGTAAAGAGCCGGGCGCACTCCGGTGACGACATATTCTGAATGGTGTGAAGATGGGACCACTTGGGCCCCCACTCGCCGGTACAGGATCCAGGATCTAAATGGATCTAGTGGCGGACAAGTGTACTTGCTTGAAAATATTAAGTGCCCACTTTGGGCCAAGTGTGCCAGAGGCGGTTCCAGGATTGAGGCTTTACCGACGATCCACGCTACACACGTCGTGATGACGTGTCGCTAAATTGGCGATTGGTGTCCGTGGAACGCGGAATTTTGTGTAGTTGTTGTTACACCTCGTTTACTTTCGATATACTTTCTTCGATGCTTCAAAATCCTGTAGCTGTTTGCTGCAGATTAGAAATTTTTGACTACGTATCAATTTTCGATTAATCGAATTGAATGCTTCTCTTCCGATTCGATATAAAGGTAAAACATGCAACTCTTACTTCAAACTCTTACACGCTAATGTCTCGAAATGTATTATGCTCTATTTCTATGAAATGTTTTTGCACTGTTGTACCTCTTGAAGCTTTTGTTTGGAAGCTTTATTGATTAAAGCTTGCCGCATGATTTACAATTTCGATTCCGTTTGCAAAACCATACGCGAATATCGACAAAATACATTTTGCTGACTTCACACGATTTATTATCGTTAATAATGGACATTTTTCATTAGAGTGAATCGATACAATTTATGCTTTATCGCTTTTTGAACAATGATAATGGAGAAAAAGTCCTACCAGTTCTCATCAGGACCGGATGCTTATTCCGTCGTCAGACAGAAAAAGTCGTCCAACAATTATAAAGCGGCAAAGTTGTCCCGTAAACTCTCGAGCGACATCACCCCCACCGTGGTTGCTGAGCCGCGGTGCAGAGAATGACTAGGACACACCTCACGACAACGGTGTGCTAAAATCAGGTTTATTCCGTGATTCCCGTGATGGCGTCATTATTTACTGTACTCCCGGGAAAACTTTGGTCGCGCGCACTGTTCGTCCTAAAGCTTTACGCCCACCACCCCTCACAGACTGGGCCACTGGATTCGTCTTCTGGCTGTGCGCCACAGCTGGTGGGAAAGTCATGTGAGGCCATCTGCCGGCTTTGAATACGCAGCCCTGACGGATGTTCCTTCCGTTGCACAGTGGTGTTGAGCAATGCGAATCATCGTGCTGGATGGTCACTTTTCTGGCAGGATTTGCAGTTTGCAGCCGGATTAAATGGTAGCATAAACATGAAATGGTTAATAATTTTAGCTATGGTTTTCGTAATTTATGAAGCCCATTCGTCATTCGACAGTCTCGCGATTTGCCGTGTTACACTCGGTGGAATGACGGTGCATTTGATTTTTTTTTACGTCGTCCATACATAATGATTTATAGTGTCATTGCGCAGTGTCCATTCGTTACGTCACAATCGACCGCCAGCCGTGTAGGTGCGCTCCAGTGGCACTTTGGCGCTGAATCGGTTTCGGGGAGGACTGTGGGCAAACAAAACTTCCTTCAACACTCCGGCAGCTGAGCCTGTATGCAAACATCCGACCGTCGGCCATTTCATGGGGAAAGCCGTCCCGAAGCCGCATACAAATCAATCCTGTCGGGAAGCCTCCGCCGGTCCGCGATATATAGTAATGTGCAGAATAGGGTTTCGCTTACGTTTCACTGGTTCGTTGGTGTTAATGGTAAAGCCGGTTTTGTTTTCAGTCAGCTGAAATGTCCGTGAGCCGCTTCAGCCCGAGAATATACGGATTTGATGCTTTCATCGGACGCGTTGGTCTTTTACACCTGGTTTCAATGCTTTAGTTCTTCTCTAGGACTCGAAATGCGTGCGAATTATACCGAATGTATGCCAGTAAATGCACAGTTAAAGGGGACAGCAACAGCGTGCAGAAGTAGGTTCACAATCAAGGAAAAGCTTAAAAGCTGGCCAACAAAAATTGGTTGACATAAGTTCCATTACATAAGTTCCACTGGATAAGTATAACAAGATTGACCAGATTTGAAGAATTATTATCCTGGGAGATAAAAAAAAGATAAAACAACGAAACCGTACCGTTCGCTTACTATGTTCTACTATGTACTATGTTCGGTGGGATCCGAACGGAGTGGTTCACCATGAGGCGCTATCATTAGGTTAAAAGATAAATTCAAAATTCTTTTACATGACCCTTACTGTACAAAACCTGTGAGTGTGTCTAGGCCAAATCAGACAACACTTTGGATTTTATTTTCATTTGAATTTTTTTCGAAGTTTCTTGCTATGAATTTTGCGTTGTACTGTGCACAAGTGTAACCTTTCGTCCTCGTGTTTTGTACAGTTTCTTGTGCATGTTTTTCCCATTTCTGTCTGTTTTCATTAGCTGAACTGTATACAAGAGTATCGCCACTATTTGCTTTACACGCTCGTCTTCTGCGCCAAATGTTTGTAGAGAATCAGTTTGGACAACTGCTGCAGCACGGCCGTGATTCTTGGAACTGCTCCACCAAGGGTCGACTCTCGAAAAACACTACGGTTTTGAAGGAGAGGTTTAACGAAACTCTTGCTTGGTGGTGGTGGTGGTGGTGAGCCCGATTAGTTGGGGCTTTTACTGGTCAGGGACCAAATTGCGACGATCAGCGTTTAACGATAGGCTCAAGGTTGACCACAGTGGCGTACTCCTAATCTCATTAGCATCTTTTAGCGTTTTCGTTTCTTTTTTCCTTACGTTTTGGGGCTTTTCCACGTCGTCACCGCCCAGCAGTGGGCCAGTCGAGCAGAAACGCAACATTACGATTAACCCCGATTGACCCCGCGGCTTTTTGGGTGGCGTTCGTCGGCGATAGCGGCCCGGCGAAGTCCGCACTCCTGCCAACGCCATTAGAGTTGTCCGTTCGATAGCTGAACCGCATAAGCAAAAGAACACCGAACAGTGTGTCGCATTGCTGTAGACATTGGACAACCGCCTTCATACGCCAGTGTTCCCACGATGATAACGACAATTCGAAGGCCCCTCTTTAACCCCTCTTTAAACTATGGGTAGAGTTGAGTCCAGTCCCCAACGTTGGTAGTTATATTGTGCAGTGCAATATTGGTCAGAACAAACGGCGTGTCACGTTTAGTATGACTGGTTTATCTTTTAAATATTGACGAAAACCTTCTCTACACACTAATTGACACACTTGACAGCAGACTCTAACACAGGTACTTGACGGGCTGCAGGCTAAGTCCTCAATTTAAGACCATCAATTTAGGCGTTATTTAACCATGTCTGTGTTCCTTAATCCAACAGCCAGCCATTAAAATCTAAGAGACACGTTTAGGGATTATGATTATGTAAAACTGACTAATGGACATTCCCTAGTTCGCCTTACTTCGTTGGTCCTTTTTTACTATTGAAGAACCGATGCTTTGGCCGCGGATTCACCGATATTTTCGGGCGACGTTTGGATGGAACACTGGGTGCCTCCATACTGTTTTCTGTTCACTTATTATGCGTTTCCCGTTAGTCTCTACGCGACGCATGTGCCCGGTCGAGACATATAAACCTGTAGTGCACCGAGCCACTGCAGTCCTTTTTTAGATGAAACGACTTTCGAACCAGATCGCGCAATCTGTGCCAAAGACACCCAAGTGCTGTGCAGACGAACGAAAAGAAGCGCAGGAAGCGAGATTGGCCAAAAGCACACACGGAGAGGCGTTGTAGTGGAAGCACTCTACTACCGGAAGCTTCCGTCGTTTACGACGTGCATACTTTGTACAGCCAGCGAAAAAGGCGACCGCACAATGGTGCATTCTCTGCTCCTGCGGGTTGCCTCTACGCCTTTGCCTTTTTCTTCTCGCCCCAGCGTAACGATGATGGTATTTTTTGCTACATTGATCCTGACTAACAGAGCCCGCTGGCGACGGAGGCCGGAGCACACGGGGAGAAGGAAGCACTAGAAGCACCAAGTCCCGCGTGTGCATTTCATACAAATTAAAAGTGGCACTGGTGCTGGTGAGCCGGCCGAAGCCTGGTGCCGGAAGGATGGAAACAATTTTCCTTTTCACTTTTCCACGCCAAACATTCCACCACAACCGACAGAGAAAACAAACGGAACCGAGCGCAAAGCAACCCGGAACAAACGAAAGCTACCGAAAACTCTCAACCATAATTATCCTCACGGACATGCATGCTGGTGAGGTCCTGCAGTTAGGAACGACCCAACCAGAGGCGAGAGAGAAAGTAATGGAGGTTATTCAGATTTTATAATTATCAGGTGTACGCTAATGTTAATCAGCCAGTTTTGGTTGTAATTCACTTATCGCTTTCGAATGAATGTGATTGTGGTTGTGGGTCCATTTGTTAGCTTGGTGGAGCACCAGGTATTGTTGTGAAGTCATCATTGTTGTTTCTGCCTTTTCATGGAAGAACTATGGATTGGTAGCGGCAGTCAACAAAAAGCCACTCATACTTGTGATAAAACCTGGTTTGAACCACAAAGAGGGCTCCAAAACCTAATTGTACCCGCTAATAAGATTGTGACTGTTTGTGAAATAACGTCAATTTGGTGGTTTCAAGTTCATGCCCCGTTTCAAGGTTGTTTGCTTTACGAAACCAGCCTTTTTCGTTTTTGGTGCTGTTTTCATGTCAGCCATTCCCGGCAATAAGATTCGTGTTTGTTTTTAATTCTTAATGGACACGAGAGTTGAGCTAGAAAAAAAGGCTGTGTCAGGCTGTTACGTGGTGAGGCCCCCATTCATTGGCCCACACTCTGTCCTGTGGTGTTATGTATTTACCAACGGAAAAAAGTACACTAAACTCCTCCCGGCTTGTGCCGCGTTCCGCGTATGATGATGGCGCGAAACCATAGCGCGCTTCGGTCTCGGCGAGCGTGACGCACGTAACACTTGCTTTTTTTCCCGCGCTTCTCGCCGCAATCTTCGCCGCTTCACACGGCGCTTGACACGAGACACGGGGCTTTACAGGGCGACTCCTTTTGCCGTGGTTCCTCGCCACACCGATTATATCACCCGGGACCTCGTTCGTGGCTCGCCACACTAACCAGCCGCCACCAGAAAGGGCGATTCTAACCAGAAGTCTTCCGAACACAAACAAACCCCCAACGGCAACGGGGTCAAAAGGATTTCCTTTTGAGCAAAGTGTTCCCCACCCGTTCAAGAACAAGCGACAAAGTCAGGTTTCCCGGTGACACAACACGACGATGGCTTCATGAGCTGACGGTCGGTGGATGGTCGTTTGTCAGTCTATTCTCCCACGAGTGCGTTGGGAATGGAGCTCGTTCGCCATCGAGGACCTTTCGGAGTGCGGTCGCTTTAAATACGTGGCAGAGTTTAAAGAGAACCGACTGAGCACCACGTTCGATGACTCCGCGACCATTCGAGAAGTGCATTGGGGAACTAGTGACTGGGTTTAATTTTCATGTTTCCCTTACTGTTCCTTATTATCCTTTTTTTTAGTTTTTTATTAAAAGTTCTCCATACTATCGTCCTCCTTTTGCACGCCCAATTTATGCAATAGAAAGGACATTCCGTCCTGCAGAAAAGCCTTTAGATCTGTGGAATAGCCCAACAATACTGGTTGGCTGGCGGTTGTGGGGCACTGGGTGGAAGGCGGTAGGCTCGAATGAAATGACAATGTTTTCCCGTATCATCTCGAAAGAGGGCTGGCGTTTGCCCCTATACTTCATGTTTTCTAGTTTTATTTTTATTGCTACAAAACCACGCCAAATCGGTGTATGGTTCCGATAGACGCTACGTCCGGAGTATTGCCCGTGTTGGCCTCGTTTCGTTTCATCTTTCGAAAGGAAGAAAGCCCTGTGTTGCCAGCTTAATGGGAGTAATTGAGATATGATCAAGCTATGTACTGTTTGAATGAGGCGGCCGTCACTCACTAGTTCCAGTTGCAATCAGGCTTCATTACTATGTTGACACAGGTCATTGGACTGTCTTTTATGTCGTGTTATAATCATAATGCTTGCCTTCTCGGTGTCAATCCTCTGTCTGTGAAATAAGTATATGGTTTACCAACGATTTCATTTTTTTACCAAAGATACATTTTTGTTGTGTCAATATAAAACACATTTCTGTCGGTTTGTTGGACGCATGCATTTTTCACTTCATAGCCATAATTCATTATCTTAGATAAACGAAGATAGGTAAAATAAACGATTAGGTTCAACATTCAAGCAAAATAGCCTTGACCGCCGGTTCACTGCTACTGCAAACAATCGTTCAACGCATTACATTTCGTGAAAATGTTTACAAAAACTAAATTATACAGAATCGTGCAAAAACATTCAATAGAAAAAGACGAATCAATTCATTCGAGAGGTCGAATTCCCTGAATAAATTAAAATTTGTTTTAAACTAAATAGAAGTAATAGGTAAACCATAGAAACATCATATGAAAAAAGACCCTTGATAACCCTTAAGCGTATTTTGTTTAAGGTGGAAACACTGTGTACTTTAAGAGAGCCAAACTAGCAAACGTCGAACATCAAACTTACTGGTGCACCGGCAAATATTATCGGCTTCCTCTTTCCCGCTTCCGGTTTTCTCTATGTGGACACCACCGTCCACAGGAGTCGGTCGGTACATGGCGTTCGCTTACAAAACTGCATTCATTCGTGCCGACGACGACAGGCGTAAAATGAATAGCAGTGCACCGGTATCCGGTATGTCTCGCCTGTCCTCATTATCGACCAATGGCTAATGCGCGCTGCGTATGCATTGCTGCCCCACAGTCCACCAAATAACACTCGGCGCTGGCATGTGCTGTGCGGTGTCATCGGGTTTGATTAGCTAATTGTAAATTTTAGCGCAAATAGAGTGTGCCCACCAACCTTATGAGGTGACCGGTGCATTGCCGCCGTTTGAGTCCCTAAGCGGATTACTTTCTGTGCGGGATTTCACAGGAAGCCATGCAAAGATTTGTCTAAACCGCTATTGTTACAATTGTGCTAATAACCGACACTGGTGTGAAGTGTGTTTTGTTGTGATACTGTTACATTGAATGATTCTGTTGCTACTCTCCTGTCGACAGCGCTCGCTAATGGGTGTTCTTCTTTTTTCTGTCCCACCTCTAATTGTAGCGCCAGCTAATGGAGGCCTACATACGCCAGAAGCGTGCAACGCCCGGTATGGTGCAAGCTAGCGATCTGCAGCTCGTCCGGCCGATGTCCGCCGTCAACCGGAATGGGCGCGAGGTGCACGCCTACGACGGGCCGATGCAGTTCATGATGTCACCGAACAACCCGGACCAGATCATCAGCACAACCACCGCACCAGGCGTCGGGGCGACTCACGGAGCGTCCGGTCCCACCATCACGCCGAAGTCTCTCGCAACGACACCAACATCACCTTACAGCGACCGTACGTAGTCTTGCAAGTCTCAAGAGACAAGACGGGCACCAGTGTCTATAAGGACTCTTCTTCTCTCTCGGTGGCTGTCTGGCCCGTGTTTTAGTGACGCTTGAAAAGCTGACACCATCATCGCAGGACAGCGAGGACGAGGAAAGCACCCCGGTCGACGTGTTGCCACTGTCCTCCGGCACGAAATCTCCCCATGGGCCGCCGGGCGGCGATCGGGCGGGTGCCGATTATCTGCTGTCCCACTCGGCACCGATATCGCCCGCGCTCAACAACAACAACCACAGTCAGAACCATCACAACAGCAGCAGCGGGAACGTCAAGAGCACCGAGAGCTCCGGTACGCCACCGAGCGGCGGAGGCGGAGGCGGTCCCCCCGACACGGAGGGTGACGTTATCGGACCGATCGAGCAGTGGGTCACGCAACCGGCCGCCCAGGGCGTGCTGTACAAGTGTCGGATAACACGCGACCGGAAGGGCATGGACCGGGGACTGTTCCCCATCTACTATCTGCATCTCGAGCGTGACTATGGCAAGAAGGTGTTCTGTCTCGCCGGTCAGTGGTTCTTCTGCCGCCCCCGTACGCCACGAAAACGGAATCGTTCCACTCTAACTTTCCTCTTGTCGCAGGTCGCAAACGGAAGAAGAGCAAAACGTCCAACTACATCATCAGCTGCGATCCGACGGACCTGTCGCGACAGGCGGACGGTTTCGTGGGCAAGCTACGCTCGAACGTGTTCGGCACCACGTTCTTCGTCTACGACAGTGGCACCAAGAACGATAACGCGACGCCCCGTCTCGACCTTGCCGTCGTGATCTACGTAAGTGTCACACCCGCGTTATGGCCAAGCACCATTCGGTCATTCTCACTGGTTCGCTTTTGCTGGCTTCTGTAAACACCCAACAGGACACCAACATCCTCGGATTTAAGGGGCCACGCAACATGACCGTGCTGCTGCCGGGCATGACGGAGGACGACCAGCGTGTGCAGATCAGCTCGGTTGACGGTCAGCAGGGGCTGCTGGATTGCTGGAAGTCAAAGGTGAGTCGTTCGACTTTTCCCTGTTTCACCATTCATTTGACTTAAATAGGGACGACCACTACCTATCTCCTTCAGTGCTGAACCTCTGATAAAATTCTCAATCTGATGGAGACGCCTGGAATTTGAAATCATTGGAGAATACGCTCTCGCAAGCCCTTTGAACTGCTTTTTAAATGTATCACAAAACCTGTTGAATCCGAGCGTGTTGGGTTAATTGGCATTGGCGTTTCGAAAGTTCACAAATTGAGCGAAAGTTTATACTTGTGTCCCTTCGGTGATGCGGCATCAGCTGCCGTTCCGTTTAAGTTCCCGGTCGTAATTACTCTTCGGCACGGCCCTTATTGCATCCTCGCTATCCCAGGGCGACGGGTTTCGTACACCTTTTTCCATTTTGTGCTCAAACGTTTGAAGTCAGATCAGCAGCAGAAATTGTAACTAAACTTCACTAAGGGCAGAAGGGGCTGTTGTGAGAAGGTTGTGTCACGCGGGGACACAAGGGCGATACACTGGAGGATGAGTGGTGTGATGGCGGGCGGTACTGTCGTTTACAGGTTTTGATCGCGCCTCCCATCGGTTCCTTTTGGGCATTATCAACCCTAACATATTTCGCGCGCACGGGTTGTCGGGGCCCTTGTCGGGCTCAAACCGATGTTGTGTGGTGATGAAAGTTTCATCATCGACCCATCGCACCGCTACGGTGCTGAGGTTGGTCGTGGGACACGTGGAAGTTAACGAAGATATTTAATAACCATCTAACTGTGCATGAATCTAACAACCACTGTGTGACCTCTCTAGAGAGCCAATCTGTTTCTTTCTACGGGACAAAAATCCACAACCTGTACTATTACTGAACACGATAATGGTCACATTTTAAGTACAAAGTTGTCAACAACAAAGCGTTGTCTGAGGCACCGTTTGCAAAAGGAATACCTTTCAGAACTAACCTTATCCGATGGCGGTGGCGGTCTACCACGCGTCTCACGTGAGCAGAAGTGGGAGAAATGTTTAGCATACTTTCGGCGCTTCTCCGCAGAACCGCAGTCGGTAATTCCGGCAGTTTTGTGGCAAAAGGGATTCGGGTTTTCTTTTCGTTTTTTTGTTCCCCACACACCAGACGCCTATTGATTTGATTGACGATATTAACGGCACGTGCAGAGGCAGAGAGGATAAAGAAATTAGCCGGAGATACGATGTACATTTATGAGCCCGGAGCGTGTTTAACCGTACATAAGTAATTTTTTGCCGAAAAACTTTTTCAATTGCGCCCGTGGCCACGGGTTGGGAATCGTTTGAACAAAAAGTTGTGCTTTGTATCCCCTTCACGAAAGGGGTTAAACTTTTAACAGTGCGTTCTGTTCAGGAACGGATTCCATTTACTACGCTGAAAAGAAAGTTCTGTTGTGTCTTAAGCAAACGGCTTTTTTGCACTGTGACATCGTGGGGTGCTTGTGCGGATTGGCAACCGAGCCAGTTGAAACATTATTATGCTAATATGCAAGTAATGCGACAAATTGGAAAGACATCGAAACCATCCTAAAGCCGGTTTGTTACGTGTTCCAATAAGACGATTTTTTTAATACTTTTGAATACCCTTTTGGTATTTATGTCTAAGACTTTTTAATGTTTCAAAGCTTTTGCATCCAGCTTACCGCAAGCCATGAATAAGTGAATGTAAAAGGAACCCGTTCCGTAGGGTAAGATATACTATTGAGTTCGGTACTCAAGAAAATGGTTTTGGCCACCTTTTTCCACCAATCTTACGCGCACTGCGCTCCGTGCTTCGTGCTTTCGCGAAAGGTTCAATTGTGCGGGATTTCAATCGATAATGCCGCGCGCGCTGATGGGGACGGCCGTTATGTGTTCCTTTTCTTCCCGCCCATGGTTGGCTTCCTATTCACTTCCAGAGGACCTCATCCAGGGCGGGCGGAGGGAGTTAACGACTTTCGCTGCTACTGGTCAGTGGCTTGCCCAGGGGTTCGACCTCTGCCAAGGATGTCTATGAGTGCGAGTGAGTGTTCCTAATGGCATTTGCGTAACTTCTCCGCACACAGCTGATACTTCGCTCGTATCCATGAATGGACAACTTATTTCCTTTGCCAACAAAATATTAATCTGTTCTGCAGATGGGGCGCCCTGGGACGTTCTGTCCCATGCGTGATCGTTTAGTGTGTAAAGCCTTAATACATCTCCCCATTTTCCGCATCCTTTCAGAACATGGACAATGTCGTGGAACTGCACAACAAGACGCCCATCTGGAACGATGAAACGCAATCGTACGTGCTAAACTTTCACGGTCGCGTCACGCAAGCCTCGGTGAAGAACTTCCAGCTCGTGCACGACTCCGACCCGGACTACATCGTGATGCAGTTCGGGCGGACGGCGGACGACATCTTTACCATGGACTTCCGGTACCCGTTGTGTGCGTTTCAGGCGTTCGCGATCGCTCTGTCCAGCTTCGACGGTAAGCTGGCCTGCGAGTAGTAGCGGGCGATGAGCGAGAGGGGTTGGCGCAATGCCGAGGACGGCACTAGTTCCTGGGATGCAGATTTCAAGCCTCGAGGGTTCTCGAGTCTATTTGCAGCAAATCAAAGTTAAATACTGCCACGATTCGTCATCGTAAAACAGCGACGACCCCCGCAGAAGCCATTCGATGGAACACATCGGGGGAAGGTACTGGACGGACAGTGGTATACATTTGCAGCGGTAGATTTGGCAGTGTTCACACGAGGTTAACACAGAGATGGCCCAAGACTGGTGTCGTGATGAAGCGATTTGTTGGATGTGGCCTGTATGATTAGCTTATTGATGGCGAGTAAAACCAGCAATCCCTACGAAGAGACATGTTGTTCAGTAGTTTAGCTGGAAACATGCATTGAAAGTTGAAAAAGAATCGATCGATCGAGGTTTTCACCTCTCAACCCAAACAACAAAAAGCTGACTGTTTCGTCAGCTAATGTAAGTCTGGTGCAAACGACTGCTCACTAACAATTGGAAGCCTGCCTCGGTGGCTCGCGGTTCCAAAGCGATAAATTCTTGGAAGCGTACAATGTCGATGAAACTAGGGCACGGATAGTGAGTAAATAAGGTACTATGTGTGAAACCGCAAACGCTTTCCTAGTTAAGGGGCAAAAAATAGCAAAACCAGTTACCGGCCATCTAGATCGAGTAGAAATCGTAGGACAAAAGGTAACAAAATGAAAATGGTTGTGTTATAATCAAAGTAACCTACGCGAAATACTACCTGCAACGGGGAGATCTGAAAAACGTCAATCGCAACGGTTAACGTTAAAGATATTGTAATTACGCGAATATTATTATTAGCGAGAAGAGGGCATACTTACGTTCAAGACGGAATGTATCATGCCGGCAAGTGCTTGATTTTTAGTGATGACTTTTGTATTCGACCGTTTTCGGGAACGAAGGTGGTAAATTGCACGATGCATTGGAACCGTCTCCGACTTTTATGCCAAGCTTTCGCTAAATTTTACGATAATTTTAAAACACAACGTATGTTCAGTTTTTCTTTCGAAAGAAAGAAATCAATTTTTCTGCGAAATCAAACTTACTTTGCTGTACATTTTACAAGAACCAACCTGTAGCCGTTCAGCAGAAACACAGCATGCTAAGTAATGGTTGATTGTCTTCTTAATTGTCTGCTGTGAGAGGCCTACCTAGGGAACCGTTTTGCTAAACTTAACGTTGAGCCGTGGATTGAGTGATTTCTCACTTCACGCATCTTTGCCTTAACACCATTCGACCGGGAAATTTTGTGTGCTGTTAAGCTACATTATTTTGTACATAACTGAAGCGTTTATTAATGCTTTTTGCAGTTTCTAGATTATTCAAGAACATGAAAGGAATGAGAAGTCCATTGGCGGCAGCTAAGCTACAGAATCAAACAAAGTTAAATTTCATACCATTTTTCCAACAGCTTATCACTCGTGAAGAATGATTCAATGGTTGCCTCATTTAGTTAAATTTTTTATGAAGAATTGGTTCAAAATTCTGCCACTAGCAGCTGTTGGCCAATTGTGGAGGGATGTGCTGTTTCTCTCATAAATTTATACTAAAACGCAAAGTGCCCGCGAAAGTAAATCTCAATATCATTTATTGCCACTTGTAGTTCTTCAAAAGACAAGAAAAAAGGATTATGCC
The DNA here is from genome assembly GCF_943735745.2 of Anopheles bellator. Lineage (NCBI taxonomy): Eukaryota > Metazoa > Arthropoda > Insecta > Diptera > Culicidae > Anopheles > Anopheles bellator. The sequence continues at coordinate 27,432,954 of NC_071285.1, read as the reverse complement.
TTATGCTCGCAAATAAGATTTTCTTCGTTAGGCATTGGCACTGTGACGAATGTGCTACCGATTCATTCGACGAATACTCTGACATGTTTTGTGATATTACATTAAACCCAACCAAAAACGCACGATAGCGAGTGTGTGAACGTGTTGTGTTGAGTTTCAGAAAACGTGTATTACGTAAAGATACTCTATTTTATTTCAATTCGTATTCGTAGCAGAACGATCTTAGCGAATCGTCATTTTACGTTAAAGTTCATTACAGTACAACCGATCATTAAGCTATATCATCCATTGATTTCATAACAAATGCGTAAACTTAGAGAAGGAAGTATGAAAAGACATTTTTTAAAGAACGAATAGTATTCTTTTATAAATAGGTTTTAATTGAAAGTAGATTGTGCAAAGTAGAAAAGCGTCCGTACAGTGAAGAAATGCGTAGCAGAAGCTTAACCTTAAACTCAGCCACCCCCGATACAGAGTGAATTGTTTGCGAAAAAGTGGTAAAAAGGAGTAAAGGAACTTGAAAACTACTCAACACAAGAAAATAAGTTAACAGTGTCTAGTCAGTGGAATTTTGCATCGGTGGAGAGAAATATAGAAAAACAAAAGTATATTATATAAACACATTGTTAGCTCAATAAGAATGCAGTGGCCAACCAATACGGTTCCACCGTCGAAAAGCATGACAAACGACAAATGGGAAGAAACGGTTACTGGAAGTGTAGGTTTTAAGGGTTCGGCGAAACAACAGATAAGGAGCGTGTGCTTTTACATGAGGCTCGTAGGATTTACCGAGGAGAACTAGTTTGGGTCGCGTAATAGGTTTTGAAATAAATTAGGACAAAAACCAAACTTCACAAGCGGAAGAAACCAGGTCACCAGAGTGAGTGAGTTCTCTTGTGTCTTTTTTTATTCAAAAGGAATTTAGGTACCTAAGAACGGGTGATTTACTAGCAATCTTAGGTCGTTTTTGAAGTGCGTCCACCTCGTTCCGATATCGCAACAGCACATCGTGGAATTTCGCGCGTAGCTCTTCAACGGTTTGTGGTTCCTGACTGAAGGGTAGTGGATCCGGTTCGAGCATGACCAGTGGTTCCATTCGCCCGATTGCGTTCTCCGCTATGGACGCTCTCAGTTCGTTACGCGTTAACGCCTCGATCGATGACTGTAGCTGACCGTGCAGGGAACGGTTCTGTGCGATCAATTGCTTCATGTTACGACTTTGCACCAGGCCGTTGTTACTGCCGTCTTGGGAGATCTTCAACTCGGCCGAAATGCGCCGCCGAAGCCGTTCGTTTTCGGAGCGTAGGTGAGAGACCGTAAGCGTCAGCTGTTCCATCTCGGTGCAAGATGAGTTGGCCGACGGTGCTTTGGTGGGTTTGTTGCGAATGCTGAGGGCTCGATCCGCGTACCGAAGCGTACTAAGTGTTTCCTCGATGTTGTAGTTGGCGGGCGAAACACAGGCCAGCATTAGCGTAATGGAATTACCTCCCAGCGAGTTTTGCAGCAATCGCGTCAGCTTGGAGTCGCGGTACGAAACGAAGGTTTTTTTCGATTTAATCGATCCGATGGACGCGAGGGTTGAGATAACGTTGCCGAGGGCGAGCAGGGCTTTGTTGATTTGAATCGTTTCACGCAACCGTTCACCGGAAGCGCGCGATTTTTTCGTCCGCTCTGAACCGGCCAGGTCCACGAAATGGAGCTGCGAAATCGTTAACTTCTCATCGCCGGCAGTCCGGTACCGCTTGCGGACAATCACCGTGAAGATGGTGTGGCTTCGGTTCGATTGCTTGTTCATGCTGGTTGGTGCCATTGCTCGGCAGCTGGCACCGCGCACCAACCACCGGAACGTTTCCTCCGTGCTGGACACGGGGACCTCCGTGAGTCCGGGAACGATGATACCGGCGGTGGTCTCACGAATGCCGACCAACCGTTCGTAGCGATTGCGCTGCGAAAACAGGTCGTACACGTTCTCCTGATAGATTTCCATGAACGAGCACAGTACCCGGTAGGATGTTTCGGTTTCATCATCCGCTGGCGCTCCGTTGACTACTTTGAAAATATCCAGCAATGCCCGAGGCAAAATACCACTGTCGGCGTTCAGGTGACCATCGAACGATGTGCCGATTGTGTAGGTTTTCCCCGAACCGGTCTGCCCGTACGCCAGGATGCAAACGTTGAACCCTTCGAACAGGCGCAACACTAGACGCCGCACAGAGCGTTCATAGACTTCCGTTTGTGTGGCCGTCGGGCCGAAGACATCGCTGAAAACAAATTCTTCCGAGTCTCGGGCCACTAACCGTGCCCCGTCGGGCGATGGCTGCGTAACGACACTCTGGCATCCTCGCTCGCGTTCCTGCTCCGACAGAGGTCGGATGCGTACCGCAACTTGTACTGTTTCCGGTACGGCAGCCATGTGACGACGGTTAGTCAACGATTCCGTTTGCGTTTGCGAATTTTGCTTCAAATGTGCTTGTCCCAGTTTGGGGCTAGAGGCTTCGTAAGGACGCCAAATCGAAATGTGAACAAATATTTCAAAGTGCACCAACGGCAGACAATTGTACCACTTTACAGAATGTTTAACAGCGGACTCTGCTTCAGTTGGCTGGGTTGCTGCGATTCAACATTTGGCGATTACCGTGTTGACCGACAACAAATTCTGCCTGTGGCTTTTCTAGATATTTTACTACAATATTACTCAGAAAGGTCTCATACATCTTGGTGTTAAAGTACTTGTAAAACGATGCCGTTTTTAAGCATGGCTTTTTTGCATGTAGAAGTTCTCCACACGAACAGAACATCGAAGTTCAAAAGTGACAGATGGTGTTCCTTGTTTTTGTTTTGATTTTGTAACTGCAATGATTATGGCAATCGGTCGGCCAGCATTAAAACATAATCGAGCCGTTTTGCGCGGCCTTTAACATTATTAATGTTCCGCAAGGTGGTCATAGGTGTATCGGGCGGTGTAGACAGTGCCGTTTCAGCGTATCTGCTGAAAAAACGTGGTAAGTAGGCAAGCCGTTGGACTGCGGAGATGGAGACTAATCCAAGTGCCGTCGCTGCAGGGTTCGATGTATGCGGCGCTTTTATGAAAAATTGGGACCTTATCGACGAATCTGGCTATTGTTCTGGCGAGCAGGATTGGGAAGATGCACAACGATTATGCCGCAGGCTAGCGATACCACTGGAGCAGATAAATTTTGTTAAAGAATACTGGAATGAAGTGTTTGGGTAAGTCGAGCGAAAGGTTTGTGTCCGGAAAAAGATAACAGACGGAATATTCTTTCGTTTGCAGAAGCTTTCTGAAAGACTACGATGCAGGTATCACACCGAATCCGGACATCCTATGCAATCGACACATTAAGTTTAACTATTTCTACCACCACGCTCGAAACCAGATGAATGCGGACGCGATTGCCACCGGCCACTATGCTCGGACCAACTTTGGACCTTTTCTAGAGCATTATTCGGAGAACGAAAGTATGGCCATAACCTGAGTCACTTTTCTTGCAATATGTTCCCACGAAGCGTACGTTACATTTTAGGGGTTCGTCTTTTTATGGCACCGGATCCCATTAAAGATCAAACGTTTTTCCTTTCACAAATCACCGCCGACACACTGCGTCGTACGATGTTCCCGATTGGTGCTCTCACTAAACCACAGGTCAAACAGTTAGCCGCCGAAGTAGGTTTGGAGGCGTTCGCACGAAAGAAGGAAAGCATGGGAATTTGCTTCGTTGGAAAGCGCTCATTTCAGCAGTTCATTGCCGAGTACTTAGACACCAAACCTGGCCCGTTTGTGGACATTGACAGTGGGCAGCAGGTTGGTCAGCATGCCGGAATTCATCATTGGACGGTAGGGCAGAAATGTAAAATTGGAGGGTGTCTGCAGCCATACTACGTGTTTCGAAAACATCGTGACACGAACGTGATCGATGTGGTTTCCGGGCACGACCATCCGCTTCTGTTCACCGATATGGTGTACGCGGAAAACCCCGTTTGGATTAACGGTCCCCCTGGATTGGATCACGGGGCTGTCGTGAGGTGTTTGTTTCGCTTTCAACACACCAAACCACTAGTGGGTTGCAGCATTTTTCAGTCACCCTTGGGGCGAAATGATAACGTTTCTGGCGAGAGCAGGTCAAAACTGTTCATCAAACTAGATCAACCATTGAGAGCGATCACGCCAGGCCAATATGCTGTCTTTTACCGCAATGAGGAGTGTTTTGGAAGCGTACGCATAGTGCACCCAGGGCCGTCAACAATATACAGTGCAACCAGTTAGCGAGCAATAAAACATATTTGAAGTATCATAAAGCCCAAAAGCTGTTATAATTGTAGAGCTGATAAAAGTATTAACCTTTCGAGATTTGGCTCCCGATGAGACAAGAGGTGCAAAATGTGCCTAAAACAGGGTGATTTGGTAATTTAGATTTCTGATCCTGTGTTCTCTTCTGCCTTAGAATTTTTCATGAATTCAACTTAAATTGAAATCCACTCTCTTTTAATAAGTCTACAGAATTGATTTATTTTACGCTTAAATTTATGAAGAGCACCAGCTCTACTTAGTCCTACATCTCAATAATTTATTGTACTCGTTGCCCATAGCAGAACCTTCAAAGAGCGAGCAGCATCAAAGAAGGCGTCCTACCGTAGCAGTGTTGGAGTCGAAATGTGTAAAAATTAGTCCCCACGTGATAGCTCTAATCGTCATTAAAGACTCGCAACAAAGCAACCCCCTTCAGCTGCATCTGATTTTATCGTTTTGAATCCCTGAAACAGACCTTGCGGAAGCGAAACGATACCAGTTATACACACAAACACACATGCACACAAAATTAGAAACTAGCTCAACATCACGGTAAGGGCATCGAGAAACTTTGTACAATCTGAGTGCTGAATCTGAATGACGGAGGTTTCGAAGAAATCGGCCGAGATCACTGCGCCGCTTCGGTTGCCGGCCTCTTCGAACGCTTTCGCAAAAAAGTGTCGGCTGTCCTCGCACACCGGTGGAATGCCGGCAAGCAACGAAATGCCTTGCTGCAGATCTATCGGTGCTACGGCGATGAGGGGTAACTCCTGCGCCCGGCGATTTCGAGACACGGCCACATGTGCTCGCAGTAAAAATCGAGCCAATATCAGTAGGCCATAGGGGCAGCTGAAGAACGGCACTTCTTCCTGGAGCACAAAGTACAGAAACGCACCAGCCGACCGGATCTGGTGCTGTTCGAGACTGCTCTGGACCTGCTTGAAGGTGGCCGTGAGAAGCGTTTTGCACATCTCGATGCCCTCGTCAAGGATCGGCTTCTTCGACCGTGACAGCGCATCCATCGACTCGAGAAAACAGGCCTCCGGTAGCCGATCTTTGCGCACCGATTCCAGGATGGCGAGCATCGAGTACACGTAGTCGGCGGCCGAGTAACGGTTCCGGTAGCCGTACTGCAGCACAAACGACGCGTACGTCACATCCGGTAGGTTGTACTTTTCGGCATACTGCTCCATCTTCTCGTAGAACTCCTTGCGCAGCACGAGATCCATCGCGCTGAACGTTTGCTTCGCTTGCACCAACGGGAGGCCCATGTCGACCAGCAGCTCGTGCATGGTTTTTTCGCCCTTGTACGTCCACAGCTTCAAGCGACAGGCGGGATAGTAGGAGTAGCGGAGCGAATCAAGGACGCTCCAGTGGCGAAACAGGGCCAACTGCAGATCGCTCTCGAACGCGATCTTCACCGACGTTTGAATTGCCCGATCGCTCGCTTTGTTCGTGAGGCGCGACACGTGCGACTGTATCCGCTCGACCAGCAGGGTGTAGGTTGAACTTTCGACCTTTCCGAGCAGCTTCTGCTCCGTAACACCGACGATCGCCCACCACAGTAGATCGAGCGAATCTTTCGACATGCCCCAGGCCAACTCGAACACACCGAGCGCCGAACTTTGGGCGTAGTAGGCGTACTGCGCGTACTCGAACATGAGCGTTATGCGCCGCTCTTGCCACGCTTTCCGTTCTCGCCGGCGCACCAAACGTTTCTCGATGCGTTGAACACGCAGATTGGAGCCGCCGCCGCTTTCCTCATCACTCTCGTTACTACCGCCGTCGTGGTCCTGCTCATCCTCGTCACTCTCGTTGTCGGAGTCTTGGAAGATGTCCTCAAACGCCGGTATGTTTTCATTCTTGTTCATCTCTCCTAGTATCCGCACCTAAAATCGAAGCAATCGAGGCAACAGTATTTGGTTACAATTCTGCCCAAAAGCTACCGCTCGTTCGCCCTCAAACCTAACCTGCCCATCGCTGTAAACGTTGCACACATCGTACGGCCGGTGGGAGTCGCAGATGAAGAAGACAACATCCTGCTCCGGCTGCAGTACGTCGACGATGTCAATGCTGCCGCCACAGTTGACCAGCAGCACGTACCGTACGGCTTCCTTGTGCTGGTTGAACGCTCGCTTCATGCCCGAAATGCCCATTATCGGCACGATCGAGTAGAGCACATTGTCGCAGCGGAACAGTGCCTGCAGGATCTTGCTGGCACAGATCGCGTCCAGATCATAGTTCACCAGCACCAGAATGCGTTTGCCGAGGAGCTGCTGGTAGAAATCTCTCCGTAGGTCTGCGATAAACATCGTCACAGGTCCCAGGCGGGCCTCCCAGTTTAGGCGTGCATCAACCGAAAACCGACGGAATACGATTGGACGCGATCAGACTATGCGCATTGTGGAGGATCGCTCGTTGTTGGGAAAAGTGAAAAAGGACACGATCGTGAATGGCGATCCGGGCACACAAATAGCAGACCGCACGGCACACACAAAAGCGAATAACGCGGACGAGACGCAACGAATCAAAACAAGCTGCACCAGTGTGAACGGAATTCGCGCGCGCCGAAAGATTGTCACGCTCTGACGGCGTAAACTGTCAAAATGCCCCGTTTAGCGAGGGGTCTGTCAATGGTACGGAAATGTGTTCACATCATATGCTGTTCGCTGGGTTGTAATTAATACAATTGGACGCCGTAATTCTCGTGGAAGTCATATTTAATTAGGATATTCTTCTTTCCATTCCCAACGGACTAAATGGCGAGTGCAGACTTTTCCACAGAAGACCCCATCAGCTAGTGGCGCCCGCACCAAGAATAAACACCGCAAACTGTCAAACTGACCGCGAAAACGAATCAGAAATTATCGATGCAATTGTTGTCGTCATCCAGCATCGCATGCAGTTTCCGCCCGTTCCGTTTTGTCGCCGTGTGTCGGTTGGTCCGGGTGTCTGCGTTCGTGTTCGTTCGTTCATCCCATCGATCACCTGTGACGCCAGATAATCAGCGCGCGTATCAGTTATTTTTACGCTCGCAACGAAAGCTACGTGCGGGGGGCGGTGTATCCGACCGATAGGAACCAGATTCGCGACACGTTCCACACCGTACGGTTCATACTTGGAGTCACAGTCGCTCACAAGCGCCCAGTTTGTTTTTCGCGCATTACCGTGAAGTGCTAGCCTGGCAAGAGTGAGCAGACCGCGCCGAGTGGAGAGAAAATTGGTTTTCCAATTGCTTCCTGCAACCACTAAGTGCATCTTGTAGAACGGTGCACGCGTGTTACAAAACAGTACAGACACCGTTTGGGAAACCAGAACCACTTAGCCGAACGGGGCGAGTGTAGAATGTCCGGGAAGAGCATAATGAACAAGTTTGTCATACGGAACATTGTGCAATTGGCAGTGCACTGTACGTACGTGTGCGTGTTCTACCTGATGCTGCTGTCGCTGCTGGACACCGCCGGTATAGGCGCGGACAAGATGCCCCAGGAAGATATTTCCGTCGTAACCGAGGTGGACGATGAGGTGAGTTGTCCCACCCTGCCCCCAGCACATGCTCCGTGGTAAAAGCCGTCTTTCCGCGTTCTTCTTCTCTACCCCTTCCGCAGGTGGCCCCGAATGGAAGTAGCGGTGTGCCGACCGAAGATAAGGGCCTCCTGTCATCCGATATCGGTTTCGTGCACGCTTTCGCCGCGTCCTTTATGGTCATTATCGTTTCGGAGCTCGGCGATAAGACGTTCTTCATTGCGGCCATCATGGCGATGCGTCACCCGCGGCTCACGGTGTTCGCGGGGGCCATCGCTGCCCTCGCACTAATGACCGTCCTCTCGGTCGTGTTCGGAATGGCGGCCACCATCATTCCGCGTGTCTACACGTTCTACATCTCGACCGCACTGTTCGCCCTGTTTGGGCTGAAGATGCTCAAGGACGGCTACTACATGTCGGCGACCGATGCGGCCGAAGAACTGGAAGAGGTGCAGTCCGATTTGCGCAAACGCGACGACGAGGTAGGTCAAGCGCACTCCGGTCCAAAGCTAGGAAGCGGTTTCCTTACGCTGCGCTCCCAAACGAGCAACTACTCATCTCACCTCGCCAACCCATCCCGAGAGCGCGCGCCACGGCACACTGGCCACGGGTCGGTTCGATGCTTTTATGATTTCGAGCGCCCGTCAGACGGCATTCTCGTGGTCAATGCCTTCCGACGGGCGATTCCCCTCTGTATGTGTTTGCAAACAAATTGTTTTGTTTTATTATTTGATGATGCCGATGCGTCCCCTGTCTGGCCCTGCATGAGGATCTTCCTTAGTTCGTGTCGCCCCGTGTCCCCATCCCAAAATGGCAACGGTTCCACCGCGTACGCGGCCGTGTAGATAACTCTGCCAGTACCGTGCCGGCGAACCCCATTCTTATCTGTCTGCCCAGCCGGTTCGCGCGTCCCAGCCTCCCTTCGCACACCCAATGCGGCTGCGTTTCGTACTTTCTGACCATGAGATGGCAGTGCTTTCTTCTGCTTTAATTCGGTCACCCTGGTAACCCTGACCTACCCCTCGTTGGGTGCGTACGTTTACGATTACTTTTCAATTGCGTTCCGTTTTGGGGCCTAATGAACAGCGGCTTTTTGTAGCGGACTACTTTGGTTTCGAAAATCGTGTGCGAGTCCTTATCGCACGCACTCAAACCACAGACGTCACAGTTGGCCGTGCAGGTGACATCCGAGAACAACCAAACATTTATTCGCTTCGAAACAACAGCTACATCGTGGGAACCGCATGTATGATAACGGTTGAAGATTAACCCAAGAACCTCACACGAGGTCCTTCAACTGTAAGACCCCGTATCTTAGAGTTGGGCTTCCGCAGGGTAGATTTCGGCAAACAAAACTCGCCAAATGGCTGATAACCGTGGTATTCGGTGCTGGGAAACGTCGTGAGATTAACCGTGTAGCGGGGTCCGTGGCAAGTTTGGCTTGTGCAATAGCTACGTTTGGAGTTTTGGTTACGATTTGCTTGATGGAATTAAAAAATCCATGTCTCCATGACCGCACTAAACTCTCGTCTCGATAATTCCTAATAATACATTGTGATAACAGTTAAACAATCCACCGTCACCACCATACTCACTACTGATTACTCTTTTATCAATTGACTTGAATTTATTCCACCTATCGGTCACGTATATCAAAGGCATCTGCGTGCATCCATTTTGGAACCTTTGTCAATGGGCACCTAAATGGTATCACGTTCGAAAGACTCTTGGAACTATGCTGAAGATCTGTCCACTCGCAAAAGTAATCGCTTTTAACCTATTTTCCTTGCGACGCTACTTCTTCTAGCATTCGGTGTACACTTTCGTAATTTCTTTTCCTATTTCTTGACCAATGTTTAAGAAGTTTTTCATGTTTATACCCCCTTAGATAGTGTGTGTATGTTTCTTTCTCCCTAATCGTAACTAACATCTGCAACCTGCTTTCAGTGATGCTCCCCCAATCAAGTCCTTAAATTAGAGAGCTTAATCGTGATCGCATTCGGTTGTAGCAGACTTGTGTCGCTTTTGGTACCAACAATAGTACCGCTTTGTTCCGGATGGATGTGCTTGAGAGGACCGCAATACAAGTATCACCCAAACGTTGGCTCTGTGTGTACTTTCAAAGCAAGCCCTATCGAGAAATCAGTTTGCCGATAGTTTGTCGCCGGAACACAAACGTTGTTTATTTTCTGTGGTGTGTTTGTTCACTCGCCATATTTTAAACAGAGATCATAGCACAAACCCCTTCGATTCCACAATATGCGTCCACTAGGCGTTCTTGTTTATATTTATATCGCTATCTTTGTGTAGCACCAACGTTTATGTCCGTAGTTAAAACGCGCACGTCACGGTCCGTGTGATGTGATTGAAAACCGGAAGCCTAATTTACTAGCAGATGTCGGCAAGCCTCAAATGTGTCTCCCAAAATGCCTCTACAATTGTTCGGGTGGTTAGGTAATTTGCTTTACTTTACGACGGACATCTGCGAGTGTGTGGTCTTTCGAAGTGCTTTACAATGTAATTTCTATACGGCCCCGCGTAGTCAGACGAGCGGCCCTGTATAAGATGAAAGACGACAGCTTGCGACTTTTTTTCTTTTATTAATTTATTATGTCACAAAGTTTTGTGTTTAATGGCTCATCCACCTCTCTAACCAACCCACCATTCGGCCGTTAGCTACCATTTGCCATTTCTTCGCCAAATCATCCACAAGCAATTGTGAACCACCAGCACCACCTCTCTCTCTGTCAGTGCCTAACACACCTAATACCATAACACTCCCGCTAAAAAGCAACAGGAAAGCTCTGACCGTTTGCCATGATACGTCATTTCTCTTATTCCGGCTCCTAACCCCGAACCCGATCGTGCGTAGTTGGCGCGATCGATGAGCGGCAGTCGCAAGGAGACAGTCGAACTGGTGCCTCTCAGCGAAACCGAGGACGACAGCAAGCACCGGATGATGCTGCCCCGCAACGGGGCCACCCACCGTGCGAACGGCTCGGTGCACTCGCTGGCCGAACCGGGCACCGGAGGAGGTCCTGCACCGACCGCAGTATTATCGTCGTCTTCGTTGCGGCTGTCCGCGTCCGCCTCTCAGCTACACTCAGGTGGCCATCATCATCATCATCACCAAAGCGCGGCTTCGGCGGCGGCGGCGGGGACCACTAGCGGTCCGCTTATGGACGGACTGCAATCTAGTCAGCAACAGTTTATTGCACGAAAAGCCAAAGGAATCTCAACGATGGTCGGTGACGGGGCCATAATATCTACCGAAAATCTTGGCACCGGAGGCGGTGACAGCGGCGGCGGTGGACAGATGTCGGTGAGCAGCGACAACAGTGTGCGGGACGCACTGACCTCACCCGCCGTGGCCCTGCTGGAAAATGGTGGAGGTGAAAGCGAACAGCGGCAACGCTTGCGGGGTGGCGGTGGGGCCAACGCCAACGGATCGATCGCATCCGGGGCCGCCGATCAGCATCATCCGCCGGGCGTCGTCGTGGCTGGTTCCACGCTCGGCGGCAGCAAAATGGTTAGCGAAGGCGCCGAGGGGGAACCACCACCATCAACACCATTATTCCTCCCTTTACCACCTCAAAACTGTCCATCGGTCAGACAAACACACGGAAACAGTTCCATCACAGCATATCCCACAAAAAAAGGTTATCATGTTTGAATGCGACTGCTTCAATCACAAGATATTACGCCGCGGTATGCAACCCTCTGAGCCGCGTTTTATCACCTTCACCGTGCATCAGTTGCCTGTTTTACAGTGTATCCTAAAATGAGGAATGAACGTTTTTGTTTGTTGAGCAATAACAAAAACCCCTATCATCATTTTAATTGCATAACCCATTTTGGAGCACCGTTCGGCAGCAGAATCGGATGCACAATCCTTCTCTCTTCCATCTGTTATCATCCATTATTTTGTTGGGTCCATGCTCTTCGCTTACGATTCTTTGTTTGAATTCATTTTTGTTACATTATTTTGCTTTTTGTTGTTTTACCGTTTCTGGTTTTGCTTTTTTATGTTACTTCTAATGTTCATTTCGATTTTACTCTTACTTTTACGTTCTGTACGTTCGTTGCTTCGAACTACCACGGTTAACAACTAACGTTCGCCGTGTGCGGTTGGACAGTTGAATCCACCGGTTCGAGGGACGGTGGACCTTCGGAGGGCACAGAATCCGAAGCATTTCTTCGCAGCGCAGCGTTCACTGTGTGTCTGTCTTACGGGTTTTGGTTTGATATTTTCATTCGCCTGGGTGTTTGCTTTACTGTTTTGTACTGCTTTGGGAAATGCGTGTACCGAATGGAGAAAATCTGAAAACGTAGCTCAAAATAGCAGTGACAGGTTAGTGTACCGTTGAGGCTGGAGGCGTTGGACTTCACGTTAGCGATGTGTGCACATTACAGTACTCCACTGTGGTGTCCCAACCTGCAGTACGCAATCGTTCCTACGATCGCATTGGCGGGCTAAAATGGTTCGGATGCACATAAATTAGAAACGACACTTTATGTGCATGACGCAAATAACGTGCACACACTTCGAAAGCACTAGAGAAGTTGTTCCCGACTGTGTGGTTGTTGCCCGCCCCAGAGAACCACGTGTTAATGACTGCAACGCGTAGTTATTAAATAATTAGTTCATATTAACGATAAAGAGCGTGCAGTAGTCGTACCTAAAGCTTTACCGATCCACTTCCGTTGTATTATTAGCATTAATTTAGTATTGCCGCTAAGTGTAAGTTAACATGTATTAAATCGTGCTAATCCATCGCCAAAACTCCGCCACAAACGGAGTGAAGCTTTTCTGATCCCCACAAACCCTCATTCGCTTCGCTAACGCCAACCTTTGGCTGCTTTATATCTGTAGTCTTTGTTAATCTGTTCGAACTCGCGGTTTTACTATCTTCGTTTGCTCCGTTGCGCGGCATGTGTTCAGCTCTCATCCGTAGTTCTGTACATGTGTGTGTGTTTGTGTTTCGCCTTAAAATCGAGTCTGGTGTGAAATTGTGATAAAAACAAACACAACACGACAATACACTCCTTTCACTGTGCCGCGTACTAATGAAACACTACAACCGAAAGCGCGATCGTTTCAACGATCCTCCGCATGATCCTTTCAATCGGCGCACACCCATCAACAGCCTCTTCCCATAGGGCATCCTGTTTTATTCCAACACACAAGCCCCCGAACATATTCCCCAGCATCCGACCAAACATGATCGCGGACACTAATTGATACTGACCAAACTTTACGTCTGTCTGTATCCATTTTTCGTGCCTGTGTGGCTGGTGGCGTGCGTGCAGCTCGAAAGAGAGGTCAGTGCCAGCGGAAGCTTGATGAAGGTGCAGGACGCCGAAACGGGAGCAACGCGCCGCGGAACTCGTCCGCGCAATCTGGCCCTCCGCATGCTGTTCCGGATCTTCGCGCAAGCCTTCACGATGACCTTCCTGGCCGAGTGGGGTGACCGGTCCCAGCTGACGACCATCATTTTGAGCGCCCGCGAAAATGTGTACGGAGTGATTGCGGGCGGCATCATCGGGCACTCGATCTGTACCGGACTGGCTGTGATTGGTGGGCGCATGATCGCCCAACGAATATCTGTCCGCACTGGTGAGATGCCGCGATCGGTAGAGCTGCCGTGTCCCGTTCAAGTGCCTAATTTGTCTTGCATTTCTTCTCGCTTCAGTTACCCTTATCGGTGGTGTCGTGTTCCTGCTGTTTGCCGTCAGTGCCCTGTTTTTCGGCCCAGGCGAGGAAGAACCGGCCAAAGTGCCATTCGCCGGCTCACCTTAAACGGGCGCGCGACGGCCCCTCGTTTCCTCCCCGGGTTAGGCATGGTCACCTAACCGATGATACTTTCCGACCCCCAAGTGGAGAATGGGTTGCGGGAAAGGGCCAAACACAGGGGATCTCGCGTGCTCGGTATTGGCACTTGATTAGTGGTCTGTTAAGCTCGTGTGTTTGCCGTATGTAAGATGTTTGTTTATGAAACGCTAGCAGGCTCGGTATCGTGAATCCCTCCAGTTGAAGATCCTTTATAGCTTAGGAATAGGACAAGAGAAAGAGAAAGAAAGAGAGAGAGAGAGATCAATCGCAAACCAAGGTAATATTGGCATAGGAGTAGAAAAGTATTTTTTTAATGTTTATCAAGACTCACGCGATTGGCCAGAACTTTGGTCGGCAAATACTATACCCTGCAGACAGGAGGAGTAGTCCCAAAAATACTGTACGTGCCCATTTGTAGAAGCTACACAAAAGAGAAGTTTGGTATTTGTCTGATGTCTAATTTGTCTTAAATTCAAGACGACGCCGGAAGGCAAAAGAAGCATACCACGAACAGCTCTTGCCCCAGTTTGATCAATAAAGTTGCGTCGGGAAACATTTGTAAAATAAACAAAGCAACTCTCTAACTGTAAACGTTGAATGCATGATAAATCATGACTTTGGAAGATTGATGACAATGTTAGCAATCAATCAATAGAAATAAATGTGTAAATGGATGGAAAGCATGCTCATTGTTTTGAGGTGGGTTGAAAGTAAGACATAAACATTGCGACAGATAGACAGATGAAGACATTGCGACACTGACGAATAGACAGAATGTAGACGAGAGAAACACACAGGTTATGGGTTCGACACATAGACAACAAAGGATCGTTATAAATCGGAACAGTGACACGTGAAGCAATTCTGATATGGCCATCAGGATGAGATATATATCTTATTGAGCAGGGACGCTGCGTCAACAGGCAATCCTCTCCTGTGTTCAAGTGTCCTCAAGCCGAGGCAACACGGGTTTTAGTTAAGCACATTACCGGAATCATACCATCAAAGGACGAAAGGAACAGCTATAAACCTAGTAAACCTGCATCACTGGTGCAGCCACATAACGCAAGCGAACTCAAGGATCGGTCGGAGAAGAGAACTGTTTACCTCGGGAATTGTAAAAACAATCGCATAAATAAAAAGACAAAAAACAATGATCGTATTGATTTGCATATATATTTGGAAAGAACGGAAACATTGAAAGTAATAAGTTTACGCTGTTATACCGTAGTACAGTGAATGATACTCACAGCATCGACCATGAGTCGCATTCATTTTCGATAGTTTTGCTGTTAAAAATGGAAAGCCCACGAAGCGTATGTGAAACATTACCAAATCCATAAAGTATAAAGAAACGACCGTATTGTAACAGTCAGAAAGTGGCAAGTGCAAACGGTGCAAAGATGTCACATTCCTTGTTGTTCGACTAATTATGGTGGCCATCCAATAGTGCTGTGAATCAACATTTCCTGGCAGAGATTCTGCCAGGAATTACTTACTTCTTTTGAACAGACTCTGCTAAGTCACCGTCATCGACTGAAAAAACTCGCAAACCAGTTGGATTTAGGAAAGAGCGGAATTTGAATATTCCTCCTTAGAATTTATTCGTAAATAAAGGTATGCGTTCTCACTATTAGTATCGATTGGAACATCGGACCGGCCAAAAGAGCGCTGTCGGTGCCTTTTAAATAACGGTTGTTGGAATTGCTTTGCTGTCATCAAATACTACACCAGAAAACTCGGAACAACCCGTACACGGTTGACCGTCGGTCTGTCTTTTCGTAAACCCCCAATCGATCACCATTGCTGGCCGCCGTCGTATTTGCTTGCGCCCCCTAGAGTTTAAATCGCTCCATCGCTCTAATCTATAAATCGAAGGTATATAATATCTGTATGTCTTTTTCGGTCTAAATGATTAAGGTAAAAAATAAATTCACGCCATCGCGGCCGCACTAGTTGTGTCTCTCCTACACCAGTAGTCGCTATATCTGGAACCAATCGTTTGTGAGTATGTTCCAATATTCAGTGAAGTAAAAGCAATACAAATTAGTGTACAAACTCCTAGCACGCAAGCAAAACATCTGTTGATTTCACTTATTACTCACTTGCTCATAATGCAGAGCTTGTCATTATCGTTTAAGTTACTTAAAGTAATGGAAAATCTACTGCTCTTCGCAATGGAAATGCAACGCGCAAAGGATGTAAAAGCGTGAGCAGTAATTACTTACATCACCGGACAGTAAATCTTTTTGAATAACAATAAAACACCGGAACGTATCCGATCCGTTTCCGCTGGAGGAGAATCAATGGTATTTTCAAAACCGTTGTGTTTTTTAGGATCTGCGTTTTCCAAGCCTTTTTCTATGTTTGTCTGAAGGTTCCCTGTAAAACGAGCCGTTTGCCATTCTTTATTTCACTGTTCTGAGTTTGCGCTCGTCCTTTGTTGCTGCAGAATGATCAATCTTAAGCGTTTTGCAAACGTTCGCGGTAAAGTAATGCACGCAAGCCTTAAAACGTATTATAAAAAGAAAAGAAAATACAAACTATGCAGCTCTTAGTGTCTAGATACTTTTAAATAATTTAATAGAAAAGTGCACCACACTTAACAGAGTGCAGTGTTGGAACGTGTGTTTCGTCTTTTTCGTTGACTGAGAAAAGGATAAATGTATGTAGCGCGGTAAGTAGAGTAGGAACGTACTGGAACGTTACAACGCCAGAGCATTCCCTGAGCACCCGCGCGTGTCTTTCTTTAAGCATCAACCTTCCTCATAAAAACAGTAGCAGCAGTTCCGTATCGGTTTAAGTAGCGGCAAAGTAGAGGGATAAGAAAACCATTCTCCCTCAGGATTCTGTGTTCGATTAACGGTCTCAATTCATCTAAAACTAAACCAACCGGCGCGATGGTAGAAGTCTAGGCTTGTCGCGCCGGAAAATGCTGCGCGCGTAAATCGGATTAAGAAAAATGATTGCTTATCGTAAAATTATACCAAATTAGCGAAGAATAAATCAAAATAGACGAAAAAAAACCTCTCCACTTGGCCCCTGCCTGCTCGTTTGTCGCCTTAAAAGCACCATCGAAAAGATATTTCCACGGCAGCGTTACGACGAAGTGTCCGCTGCAGCACTACTTACGGTGTTGTCCGCCGGTTTGCTTCGGCGACTTCGCTTCACCGGAACGGTTTCATCCGGTGACTCCTGATCGCTGGTGTGGTGAAAGCTGCTCGCAGCACACGAATCGTCACTATCATCATCCCCCGCCGCACGCCGACGTTGCTGCTTTCCCCTCTTCTCCTGCTTACCGCCGCGCTGTTGAGGCTTAGATTTTCGACCCGTAGCTCCACCACTTGCCGAGGCTGCTATTACCAACTGCTCGTCACCATCGTTCCATCCACTTTCTTCCTCCTCACAATCCGACTCGATCTTCGCTTCCTTCTTCATCCCATTAATAAACGAGGATGCCATCGCGACGCCGCGGTTCGTCTTAGGTATGCCCAGCGTCCGCTGCTGACAGTGGAAGATGTGCTTCGAGATAGCGCTCTTGTTTTTAAACTTCCGGGAACAAAAGTAGCACACCACCTCGACGCCGTCCATTTCGTGGAGCCGGCCGTGCTTGGAGTAGTTGCTCGGATCGGCGAACGTTTTGCCGCACACTTCGCAGCGATACGGGCGGTACCCGATGTGGCGGTACGTGTGCGCCCGATACTGATCTTTCCGGGCGAACATCTTGCCGCAAACTTCGCACGATATGCCCTTGAAGCCCGGCTCCGTTTTCAGGTGCATCGTCATGTGACGCTTCAAATCGTACGACCGTTCGAACTCTTTTCCGCAGTAGTCGCACACGTGCGGTTTCGGGACCGGCACGGAAACGTTGTGACGCCGAACGTGTTTGTGCAGATCGCCGGAGGAAATGAACGCGAAGCTACACTCGACGTACGGACACTTGAACGGTCGGTAACCGGTGTGAATTCGTATGTGACGAGTCAGATCGCCCGTCTGAACAAATGAACGGCCACAATACTGGCACGAACGGCGCTTGATGGCCGCGTGCACCTTCGAGAGGTGCGCCTTGATTGCGGGCATATCGCTAAACTGTCCACCGCATATGGTGCACTTGTAGTGGCAGCCGACCTCCGCTTCAATGATCGTCACCTTGGCCAATTCGAACGGTGTTAGGCGATTCGGATCCTCTGGCTCTAACTTGGCTTCGGGCACCTCGGCTGGCGGTTCCAGTACACTGCTTTCCAACACTGCTGTTGTTACTGCTGTTGCAGCAGCAGCAGCTGCCGCGGCTGCATCTGCGACTGCTGCTGTCGACGCCGTTTCGTTCGCTTTCGTTTGTTTGACTAGCGTCGGCGAATCAAGCACCAGCCCGGGATTTACGTCGATATTGGGCTGTTCATCGATCACGGCCTGCTCTTGCATTTCTTGCTTTGCTTCTGCTGCTACCACCACATTCCGATTGCGAACAGTAGACGGACGGTATTCGTCCTTTAAGTTCGATATCTTCGCCGTAACCGGTGTGAACGGTTCAGGTGGTGTAGGTTCCTTCACCGACGGTGTCACGTTGGTGTCTGCACGGCCCTTCTTTACGGTAGCTTCGTCACTGGAGTCGGTTAGTTTTCGCTTACCTCCCACTATCTCATCCGTGTCCAACACAGTGTCCGCCATCGCATGGCTTGGTGTTCCATTTATTTCTACTAGCGGGACTACTTCCTGCTCGTCCATCCCATTCGTCGTCGCGTCCGGCTCAATGTGATGGCCATTTTTATCCAACCCATTGGTTGTTTCAGGGGCAGTAATCAGGGCAAGTGATGCGTTTTCAGTCATATTTTCTGCTTCTCCCGATAGAACGGTCTCCTCATTACGTGCAACCACGTTCGACGCAAGGTCTCCATTCGGACTCATATCCAGCCGGTGAACGTTCATCAGGTGCTTTTTGTACCAAAGCTCAGTCTTAAAGGACATGTCACAGCTGCGACACTGAAAATCTCCAAAAATCAGTTGTGGTGGAGTTTCAGCGACTTCCATTGCTTCCTTTGCCTTGGCCGATAGTTTTCTGCCGACGCGACTCAACCGCTTCACGGTGGTCTCATCATGCTCGCTCGCACCGATACCATCATCTGACCTGCCTTCAACATTCGCTTCCGCGTTTGCATCGATTTCGTCGTCTTCCTCACTGCCGACAGTCGAAGGTGTTTGGCCGATGGTCGCTTGCTCTGCACCGTCATCATGCTGCACTTTGCCTCGGCATATTGCCTCGTCTTGCTCAATTGTTTCCAAGCCTGATTTGGAACACTTTGTAGCATTAGTGTTAGCTGAAGCATCGAAGACGGATTCATTGCCACTATCGCTGCTGGGAGACGACTCTTTTGTTGCCTGCGGCAGCTCCGACTCGGTTGCCGATTCTGCGTTCTGCTCAATTGCGGTCGTCTTTTTCTCCCGTGGCTTTCCGGCTCCCGGTGGAGATGATTCTTGAGTACTATCCGTTTGTAATGTAGCTCCATCTTCTGCGCCGCTCCCGATAATTGGTGCTTCCTGAAGAGATGGTGAACGTACGTTGCCTGCAGCAACCGTCAAAGTAGGTTCGTCACTTTCAGTCTTTTCCGTAGTAGCAACGTCCTTCGGTGTTTCTTCGTCGACTGTAGCGCTGCCGTTGCTGTGATTGCTGGCATCAGGAACCCGTTTGCGCACGCGCGGTGGACAAAGTGCGGCCAGAGAGATGAACACTTTCTGCTGTCTCCCTACCTCGTCCTTACGATTGGGAATATTGCGCGGACTTTTCTGTACAGCAACCGTATTGGTACCGCCATTGGCATCGGTCACTGCATTTTTCGTTGCATGTTCGTTCAGCGGAACAAAATCTTGCCCTGTCCTGTCTCCCGTTGGCGACGAAATGCCGGACGGTGCTGTGATCGCAAGTTGAGGAGAGTGTAGCTTTTTGATCTTCGGCGGACGCCCTCGGCCGCGTTTGACGACGGGAGTAGGTGCAACTGAAAGATGTAAAACAAATTAATTTTCCATTTGTAGTTTGACAGACAGATTGTGTACAATTTTCGCCAAATACTCCAACTTGCATCACCTTAGAACTAGCAGTGTAACCTGCTCCGAATGTTAAATCACCAAAGGCTGGTATCCACTTCATTAAAAACAGATTATCATTAAAAAAAATTAAAAAAAAGTTACATACACAGCACACAAAACGTTGGACAATGGAGCAGCATGGTTGTTTACATAGCAAGCGATGATCATTCGTCAACGCCAACTCTTCACATACGAATGTACGTAGTTGATAGTATTGAATTAAGAATCATGCCTTTGGTATGTAGAAAAATCTCATCGTTACCCACATGGAATATCTGTTTGTCACACGCGATTGACCCCATTGACGGTCACACGAGCTACCAGGTAGCTCCATTTTGTGTTTCCACTACCACCATCACACAAAAACAGGTACGCGTGGAAAGCAAATGGTTGACGTGTTTGGCATGTCGCGAATCGTATGGAGTTTTTTTGTAATGAAAATTGCAATTATTTGTAATGAAGCAGTGCACTTACCAACTGCTTCCGGAGAGACGGCAGACGACGTTGTGGCATGTAGAATATCCGTTACACCATCTTGCAAGTTAAGCTGTGCGCTGCCACTGTTTTTGTTTCTCTCGCCCACCTCAACTAACAGTGCCGGGGATACTTTTGCTTGTGCATCAATAGGACCTGGCAAACCGCAGCTATCATTACTTGCAGCCCGGCAAACGCTTTCGGCGAACGATTGTTGTTTAACGGCGTGGTTTGTGTTTGTTTGTTGTTGAACACATCTGCCGCCTACTGTGACTGTCAATGAGGTGCTCAGCGATCGTTTCACTGTGTTGGTTGCGACGGGTGCCGTGGCCGCAGCACGACACTCAATGCCATCTGGCGAAATGCCGAATCCATTTTGGTGCTGCTTTCCGCCTTCCGGCACTATCACCGGTTTCGTTTCCACCGTCGCTGCCGATGCTCTCGGGTCGTCTTCCGCAGCATCAGGCACCGGTTCTTGTTTGATATGCTGAATGAACGGAGTTACGGTGCTGCTCGATGTATGTTGCTGTTCAGCGCTGGGAAGTGTTCGTAACACGCTACCAACGCCGATCGCCAGTGCCGGCGTCATGCGATGACTAACTACTTCCGGTCCGGGAGGGTGCTCAGTCATGACGAAAGGTCTGGAAACGGACGGAACAGCAGCAATGTCAGAGATGGGCGACGCAACGCTCGCAGCACCGTGGCGATGGGCAAAGTTATGGACCGGCGCTTCCTTTACGCACATTTTCGACCGAATTTGCGGCTGTTGCTGGTGGGCAGAGGAGGGCTTTGGAATCTGCCTCGGTTGCGATGGTTTAACGGCCTCAGGTTGCGCAGGCTGCAGGGACAGTGTTTGAGGACTTTCCCACACGTTGTGCTGCTTGGGTGGCTTACTGCGCTGATTCTGCTGCTGATGGACAGTTGATTGATGGACGTTCACCTTTCGCTGCAGTTCGGTCATCGTCAGAGTCATCGACGCTTGGTGCAGTTGCTGCTGTGCTTGCAGCTGGCGCAGCTGAGATTCATGTAGGAGCTGCATTTGCTGTAAAATCGTTTGTTCCCTCAGCATGCTTTGTTGTTGCTGCAGCTTTTGTTGAAACTGTTGCTGATGCATTTGTTGCTTATGCTTATGATGTGTTCGCTTTTGCTGCTGCATCCCTTGTTGATGTTGCGGTTGCTGCTGCTGCTGCTGCTGTTGCTGGTTTAGCATTTGTTGCTGTAGCAACAATCTGTGCTGCTGTTGTTGCTGTAGTAACTGCTGCTGTTGTTGTTGTTTCTGCCGCTGCTGCTGTTGTTGTTGCTGCTGTTTCTTCTGCTGTTGCAAATACATCGGCAGCGGCTGGCTCGTTGCCTTTCCACCGACCGTTTCCAATGTTACGATTGCTTTTTCTTCCGGGAAGCGATCTCTTGTGCGTCCCACCATACCTGCGGAACCACCAATTGAAACTTCACCGGCCACGCCGTTGTTGCTTCCGCCATTGTTACCAATAATTTCGACCGGGCCAAAGTATAACGTTTGAACCTCATCGTCGTCGAACTGAATGGTGATGTCGCCCAATATATCGTCATCCTCCGGAGCCGGACCCGGAGCCGGCTCCGGTGCTACCTGCACCGCCGGAGGTGGAACGGCCGGGGCGGAAGTCGCTATCTTGTGGCCGTAGTCTGGCATGGTTGCGTTTGCATCGAACATGCGGTTACCCGGCAGCATCATGTATGGGGAAACGTTTTGAGGGCCAGCCGCAACGGTGGCCACCGCTGCTGCAGCGGCAACACCGCCCGTTTTATAAAAATCGTAAGCATTCTTCGTCCGAATGCCGGAACGAGGGCCCGGTTTCTTCGTAGGTCCTGTCGCGGAGCTTCCTGGTGCCGGTGCCCGAGGGGTATGCCAGTTTAAAGTCGCCATTTCCACCGCTAACCACGATGATGATGATAGGGTTTCGGGGTGGATTAGTACTGACGTCACTCGTGTCGTGAATGGTTTACATTAAAACCCAAAATTAATGGACGTCCCCGTAAAAAGGTTGGGCTGCGTTGGATGTCCTCTCATTCGGTCTCAACGCGAAATGTATTAGGCACGGCGCACAATGTGGCGTACGGTCATATTTGTTTATTTGTTTATATTCTTCGCTCACTGTCCCCTGGAAGCTTGCTCAAAAAGGAGAGCCGGGCACTCGTTCACCTCGTATGTGTGAGTGTGCCAAAAACGTGCGACGCGCTGCGCTCCGCAAATCCCACCGTGATGGCGAACACAATATGCAGCCACGCATATAAGCCTCGCTGATCGCGGATGCTGCGGTGACGCCGACGACTCTTCGTTTTAGCGGCGTTCCCGTTTCGGTGAGGATTTTTATGTTTGTTCCACCGACGATCGGTCGGTCTCTTTTCCACTGGACCGTCGGTTGCACCCGCAGCCACCAGCTGCTTTCTTTATTCGTTGCTCTCTACCATGTCTTCCTTCCGTTCGCAAGGCGTCTTCGTCGAGTCTTTCTTTTCGCGCAGCATAGTAGTATGCTGCGCCACTAAACGACGCTAGCTACTCTACCCACACAACCCTTCCGCTTGTCGTCTCTCACTGGCCTTGTTCGATGGTTTCTTGCACGACGCCACCGCGGTTTCCAGCGACATGTTTCTTCTTGTCCCGTATTAGCTGTTGTGTTTCACTTTTCTGTCGCAACGCAGCCGCTAGTAATTGCGTTTTCTCACAAACCAAATAAACCATTTCAATTTTCGATATGCGTTGCGAAATTATTCTCTTCATAAAACAATTGTTTATTTATCACTCTCTTTCACTTAGCATCGTGCACGACGGCGTGAGCTCGTTGTCGATTCGTCACAATGGGGACAATAGAACCAATAGCAGCAACGCGAAGCGGAATGGTACACCCTCAAGTTCATGGTTCGCCGAAAGGGTGGACACAAAGCTGTGGCAGGTCCACGTAGATTGAACGGTTTTGAAACTCAAAGGCACAACGCAAAATGATTCTGCCGCGGGCTTGCTGCCACTGGAATGCAATGGAACGAAACTGAATGTAGGAGAGCGAAGATGGAACCGAAAATGCGAACGAAACTAAAACGGAAAAGCGCGTTCACCGCGGAAAACGCACGACTCGCACGACGCACTCGCGCGGCGTCAGACCATTTGACTGAGCTGCGGAACGAAAGAAAGCAACAGGTTGTGTGAGAGCGCCGAATTTCGCCCGAGATTCGCGTGAAAGAGAGCGGGCGAATTCACGCACACCAGCAACTTCCAAGCTTGCTATGGTCAACAATAATATGTTTTTGATGCCTTCGTGTCACACGGAAAACCTAAGAATGCGAGAATATGTTAGATATGTTAAAGATAATTTATGTTTCCCACATTTGCTTCGCTCTTTGAGTCTGAGAGAAAGCCAGCAAACCCAACATGATTGCTATTGACGGGGCAATGTTCGTCGACGCGAGAGAAAGGATGTCCAACGTGTGTGCGTGCAAGCGATACCTACTCGCGCATTAGACAAAGAAAGAATCCGGTTTCGCACTAGGGGCCGGAGAGAGACACAACATATTCGCCTATTCGCCTGCAACGTTTGACAGCGGCGAAATGGGTGGCAAATCCGGCGGTTGGCCTAATGTTTCGCTTCGGATAACGGTGAACCTGCCGCACAATTAATATTTTCTATTAATGTAGTACGTATGAATATTTGTAAAAAAGGCAATATGATGCACACTGAACCAAGCGTACTTAGGCAAATACTAAAAAGTTTATTCATCAAATTAGAATCCACATACTACAAACCTACAAAAATAGCACTATATGTTAAGTACTCTTTGGTAATCCCAAATTGGAATGCGCTTGCACTCCGGGAAGGGATGACATATCGCCAAAATTGTTCCATTTATTACAACCCCGTTAAATTATTCCACTGTTAACGGTACATATATTGTAACTGAAACGTTTGGAGCCTCTAAAGGTCTGTAGATTGCGCGACCCTTTCATGATCCAAACCAAGAACAACGCTTATTTTAATCTAGTTAGCAGCTGGCTCCATTTTGATGATGGAAATATCGGTAAGATAATCGTCGGTTTGCTCATCCTTTAGCTCGAAATTCAGCTTGTTCTTGACGCCGCTAGTGAACGGGGACGATGATGCCGAGGGAGTTCCTTGCATTCGCTGGGACACACTGCTGCTGGATCGATGATCGCCTGCCGTGGATGTGGTAGCTGGACGGAGGGTGCCTCTTTCAGACTTCGGCTTATGCTCTTTCTGCTCGTGCTCCTCGAACTGGATACGGTCGCTGAATATCTGCGAACATTCGCTGCATCGAATGAGCTGCACTTGGCCGCTGGATTGCGCAACAGGCGGTTCCGTCGGTTGGCGGTGAGTTTTCAGATGCTTGTTCAAGTGCATCAGTTCCAAAAACTTGGCCGAGCAGATCCGGCACTTGAATATGATCGAACCGTGAGCGCCTGGCCGTACACTTTGCGATGAGTGAATTAGCTGGTGGCGCAAAAGGGTTCCACGGTAGCCGAACCGATAATGGCACACTTTGCAGCCATAAGGTTTCGATTCGTCGTGGTTTTTTCGCATATGCATTGTCAGGTAGCAGTTGTACGTGAAGGTTTTATGGCACAGTTCACATCGAATCTGCGAACTGGGGGTGGAAGTGGCATTCTGTCCTTCCGCCGAGCCGCTTGCAGCGGACGATAGCAAGGTTTTGCTATCGTTTGGTTTGGTTTCGTCCTCGGAATCAATGATCATCAAATCGTCATCCATTTTATCGGGGGTTTGGTCTAAAATGAAACAAAAATGCAATTAGAAACACTATCAATTCGGTCATATCGGAGTCTTGGAGCAGAATTTCATTAAAACGCTGCAATGCGTAAATTCCATGTTGAAAAATGTAGTTCAAAAATTTCAAAATGGCCGATTTACATGGTCACACATATGTGCACACACGCATACACCACACATCAAACTAATACACATCAGAACAAAAGATTGCATAAAACCAGTACTTTCAATAGAGACAACAATGGCTAAGTGCCTATCGCTTGATTGAAGAAAAATCGAACGATGAAAAATGTTCGTCAATCTTGTGCACATGTACATGTAGTACACGAAATGCTAGTATTATTTAAAAAATGAAAAGTATGTTCACTTCAAAAATGCGTTAATCATGCGGAAGTAAACCGAAAACAAAAAGGCTCTCCATTTTATATGGCAGGATGAATCGAAAATCAAACGAAATGGTTTATTCCCTATGAGAGTGACTCCTATTCCCGAATGGCGAAATTGTACGTCATCTATTCTTGTATCTAGAAAAAAATAAAATAACATAAGTATGTGCAGCAATTAAGCACATATTTAAAGCATGCCTCTCAAGTACACATAAACGAAAGATCTACGAACGAACGAAGTACACATAAACAATCTGTGATTGCGTAGTACCAATTGTGATATAAGTGTTTCGTGCCAACCGAAGTAAAAACGTGCAGAGAAAAGTGAAAAAACATTAATCAATACGAGAATAAACAACTGGCAAGCAAACAACTATCGAGCAATTGTCTTGAGGGCATCAACCGAACAACAGAGGAATCGGAAACGAGAGAAAAAAAAACCCCAAAACCGATGGCTTACATGAAACGGCCTGATACACTATCTTCAGTTGGAAGAAACGAAACAGACACATTTGTCGACGAAAAAGGGGAAGTTATCTATAAAAAAAAATGAACCTAATCTATGCTGAGAGAACGACCATTCGACGCGCGAGACAGGTTTGTCCGTAGAATCGAGAGGAGTGCCGAGACGCAAAACGACGAGAGTGAAGCAAAACGGGGGGGGGTGTACTGACAAAAGCATAAAGCAATTAAACTAGGACCTGAGAATTGGAAATACCGCTATGTAATTTATCGATTAATGCTTTTTAGCATATAGTACAGACAAAATAAAAACGAAAGTTTGGTCTTGAAATGGAAAACAAAGAACCCCCGGTGTATGGTTTCAAAAGAAAGGGGAAATTTATGAAACGAAATTTTAACAAAACAACACAAAGAGAGACACTAGAAGCAGGAAAGACAAGAAAATGATTATGAAATGAAACACAAAGCGGCGAAGAAGGTTGCCACCGCCAGCAGAACACAGACGAAACAACTGGCGACACGAGAGCGCGCAGTAAAGAGCATACAAATAAAGCACACATTATCTTTAGCCTCGATTGCACATACACCAGGCCAATGGTTGCTTCGTACTAGGAGCCGTATTCCGACGACTTCGCGAACGATAACGTAAAGCGAGAGAAGTGCACAAAGCACCCATACCCACCAGCCAACGAGAGCGGACCTTAGAACCATTGTTATTTCGCTAATTCAACCAATGAAAAACTACATTTTATACAACTAGAGAAACGGAAACACAAACGCCCATGTGTTTCGATTGGCAACGATGTGGGCATGAGTAGGGCAAAAAAAAAGAGCAAAATTGTTGCCTAGGCAATGTCAGACGAATACATTTTGTGCGTTGCTTTTGCAGTTGTTTTAAATAATGAAACAATGTTTAGAGTTTCACACTGCATTACTAGTACTTTTCCTTAGCCAATTTTCGATATGTTACGTAGAAACGATAACTGGAGTTGTGAAAGTAATGGAAAAACATAAAACAGCGCAGACAAACACCAGCAGCACAAACATGGAACAAAATATCAGATAACATAGTGTGCCAAGTTGTACGGAAAGTGTAGCAATGTTAGTGAACTGACTGAAGGGAAAACTTCTAAAATGGAGTTTCTCCTGCTCTTAGGTACGTGGACGCTCATTTTCTAGCCGCGTGCCAATAGATACAAAAAAAAACAGGCGGCACTCGATAGACGAACATATCAATTATGAGAGTAAAAGACATGACAAATACGGTTCTGACACAACCACCAACCACAGGCACGGGCGGGCGCGTATCGGAGAGTAAATTAAGCCGATCATAAGCCAGATAGATGCGAGGCTAACTAGAACAGAGACATGTTTACTTTCAACTACGGACCGAACATACTACCGAACGCCTCAAAAAGCAAGAGAGTCGAGAATTTTTGAGTTGGTTTCTCATTGTGGGAATCGGTCGCTTTGGGATGTGTAATGAATGGAGAAAAAGCAAATAGAACCAACAGCAGAGCATTTGACTGTGGTGAAAAAAATAAGATTATTTCAAATGAGAATTATTGTCCTAGCTAATGAGCAGCAGTTTTACTATTTTATGCCACACACCTACACACGCGTATTTTGTTCCAATTGGTGATGCAGCTGACAAGGAAAGCAATAAAGAACTTACATGTTGCAAAACTGTGCCCTTTCATGGAACCATTCATCAGCTTCAGCTCCAGCCCGGGCATTGCCGTAAGGGGTGGCGGTTCAAGGTTTCTCGGAACTTCCGCGCCACTTCCGTTGCATGACGCTTCGGTGGTCACAATATCTACCTTCAGCCTGCGATGTTGGCGCTTTTGGTGCTTTTTGAGCTGCTCGCGCTCATCGAACTCCTGTTCACAGACACTGCAAACGTAAGCAATATCGGTTGGGATGATCTTTTTCTTAGCTGCCGCTGCTGCTGCTGTTGCTGTAGCGGCGAGACCCGCCATCTTCCGGGAGTTGTTGTTATTAAAGCTGGTGAAACTATTGTTGTTGATGCTGGCGAAGGTAGCCGAAGGTTGCGCTGCTGTGCTATCCTCACCCCCGTCACCTGCGCCTCCCTCGTCGGTTTCTTTAACAACCGGCACCAGACCGAGGGCGAACGGTTCCAGCACCGAGTGGGCATGGTCTGGCACTTCCGGCGACAGCGGGGGCAACGGTGGCACACTGAGCTGCATTTGGTGCTGTAACTCTTGCTTCACCAGCCGCTCCAGGTCGAGCCGCTTCTCCTTGTCCTTCTCCGCGGCCAACAGTTCGTGCATTTTCATGTGCGTATTGAGGACGCTTTCCCGGGCAAAGCTTTCGTTGCAGATGATGCAGGAGTAGTCGGTTCGCTCCCGGCCGTCATCCGTCCGGCCCGGCCGCCCGTGCACTTTCCGCTGGTGAATCGTGAGCAAGCGTTTGCCCGAGAACATCTCTTCGCACTGGTCACAGCCCAAAACGGGGCCCGCTTCCGCTTCCGGGCCCTCGGTCGGCTCTCGGTGCACCTTGGCGTGCTGGGTGAGCTGCGATTTGCTCGGGAACCGGTACAGACAGATGTCACACTTGAACGGCCGCTTGTGCACGGCGTGCACACTCTTGTGGCGCCGGAAGCGTACCGAGGAGCTGAACTTTTTGGCACAAATCTGACAAACATACGTAGTCTCGCCGGCACAATCGTTTTGCTCTTCGTCCTGCTGCTTGATCTGGCCTTCTCCGTGGGCCACAATCTTGTGCCGCTGCAGCCGCTGGAGACTCGTCAGCGTGCAGAAACATGTGTCACACTTGAACGGTTTGGCCGGATTGTGTTTCGCCGCAATGTGACCCCGGCATTGGCTTTTGTAGGGAAAATCTTGACTGCACAGCCCGCACACATGGTTACCCGTGCGCGTGTCGTACTGGTAGTGTTCATCGATGAACGATTCCTTCGTATCGGGGATGGAAAATTTGGAATCGTCCAGTAGGTCACCGGGATCGCCGGTCTCCATTGCAGTGCCACCACCGGCACCGATCGTCTCATCCATTTGGTTCGTGTCATCCTGCAGCGAGGTCATCTTGAGTTCCACCTCCGGACGGTACATATCATCGTACATATCGTCGTCATCCGGGATCTCCATCTTTATGGCGGGATGCGAATCCTCTAGCGTCGTCGGGTTCAGCATGAGAGCGCCCTTGTCGGGTTGTGCCTGGTCGTCGGGTTCGGTCACTCGAGCCCGTGCGTTCCTTAGCTGGTCATCGCTGGCCAGTGTGGTCTCGTAGAGATCGTACGCAGACAGCAGCTTCCACTGGCAGCTGTGGCAAATGCTCTCCGGCAGTCCTCCGTCCGCGTCACGGCGGTTGTTGAGCGGCATACACACGGTCAGCAGCATACTGAGCAGCGTTTTTCCGGTGTACTCCCGAACCGGGCGGTGAATGGACACCATCGATCGGACGCCACTCGCCAGACAGATTCTGCAAACGGCCATCGTACGCGCAACCGCCACCGCTGCTGATGACTGCTGCTGGTGGACGACTTTGGGAATGCTGCTGTTGCACGGTATCGGCGGAGGATCCGTTTCCTGTTGCTGTACGGCTTCGTCTCCTGGCACCGCCGCAGGCGATGCTGGTTTGCTGGTCGCCTGCTCCATTCGCACTGTGCAAACTAATCAACAACCCAATCCGAGGGCCGAGCGCTCCGACTTCTCGGCAGCGGTTTGATGTTTTTCGTTGTTTTCCCCGGTTTTCGGTTATTGAACGGCGTTGTAACAACTGCCCATTGGCACCGCCGGGTGGGTGTGGGCTTTATTCTTTTTTTCTGTCCTGGAATTGCCTTCGAAGGCCAACACTTGCCAAATGCTGTGCTTGTCCAAACGCGGGTCCGTGTCGGGCGGAGCGCCAAAGAGTCCGCCAGCGATGCAACGAGTTTTCCCACTAACACACTCCGATGCGATTGTTCTTCGACGAGCCGTCCGTGGGGGAGTAAAACGAGAAAACAAATTGTTCGCGTAAAGTCAAGCACTCACAAACACTACGCGGGCTGCTCGTGTGAGTTAAGTGCAATCGTCTCGGTTTACTCGGCACAGTTGAGTACTTGTTGGCGGGCGACACGAGCTGGTCGTCGACAGTTTTGCGTTACAACGCACGAATCCTGACTGTGTGATGAGATGCAATTTTTTGACGATGTGCACGATGCTTCTCCCGAATTTCCCGATTTTTGCCACGCCGCCTCGCGCCGCCGGAACTACGTTTGCTGTGTAGCTACAACTCTTTCGGTGCAGTGTGGTGTGCGAAGCTACAACTCTTTCTGCTCGGACGCAAACGGTGCAGTGCTGCCAGTCTAGAGAAACACATCGAACGCGAAGCGACGAACCAGAGGGAGAGTGCGCGAGTTACGGTGTGGCCAGGTAAAGGTGGCAAATAAGAATGCGAAGTGGCGAAAAGTGCATCGTTTAGCACACACGACGGGAACTGGTCACGGTCGGGAGACGGAACTGCTGTATCGGGGCAAAAAAAGGAAACAAAAACCGCGTTGCTGTGCGGTGTGCCCGAGGACGAAAGTGTAAAGTGTGCTTCGCCCGTTTTTTGCCTTTTCTGTCGCCATCAGAAGCCGGATGGTAGAATGCGTGCCCCCCCGCAGCCGCTGCCGCTGCTGCCGACCCGTTCCGATTAAGGGGCCGAGCGCGACAGTATGTGTCGCCGTGCGTTTGTGTGTGCGTGCAAGAGCAGTCCACAGGAAGAGCTGCTGCCGCTGGTAGAAGAGGGGCTTTCCCGGTGGGGGTGCGAAGGGCGCCGCACCAGCCGCCGCGGGTGATAGTGGGTGACGAGGGCACGCGGTGTGAAGGAAGTGTGAAAAGTAAGAGCGAGAAAACGGGCGAGGGAGAAAGCTAGAGAGACGGACACGGACGGGAAAAGCCTTCATGGCAGTAGCTGTCATTCGTGCACGGTGCCTCATCTATGTAGAGCGCAGGAGGAGGCAGTGAGGCAGTTTTCTTTTCCCGTTTGTGCGTTCTTGCGTTCAGAACTTCCCCGCATCCCCGCATCCGCTAACGCGTAACGTAGGGGTGAAGAATTGGCCCATCGCCGCGGCGGGAGCCCGCCGTGCCCGTGAACCCAGATTCCGCACAGAAATCGGTTCGATTTGGTCGGCCCGCCCGTGATATCCCCCAGGGAGATTGAACGACGACAACGGCGACGACGACGACGGTGGCACCTCCTCGCAATACAAGATGGATCAAGATGGAAGATTGTTTGTGCAATTGAAGCAACCGACGATGGTGGTGATGATGATGATGATGATGATGCGGTGGCCCACGGTGTGCGTGTGAGTGTGTGCCTGTGTGTGTTTTGTGCATATGTGCGTAAGGGGCCAACAGCAGCGACGGCGGCGGCGGCCGCAGAAAAGTGCATCGAGGATACACACTGCGAGAGCGTAGGAAAGAGAGAGGGCGAGAGCATCATCATCATATTCGCCAGCGACGGCCTACTGCGCGGCGGTAGCAAAACTACGACAACAACCAAGCCAACCAAGAAGGGGCGACGGCGACCGCGACGGACGGCGACTGGGCGACCGCGACGACGACATCGTTTTTTACCGTTTTTATCCCGCGGGTGCGGTGTGCTTATTAAAGTGTTAGCGAAAAGAAAAGCGGGGGGCGCCGAAAACATAAGTGAAAAGAGCGCAAATTAGACACATACACACGCGCGCGCGCGACGAAAAACATCAACCGCGGCGCTGGTGTTCGGCGGTCGGCAATTTCGCGTTGCATATGGCAGCGAGCAACGGGGCCGTTTAAGGGGGTTTGCGATTGGTGCCTGCTCTAATTGTCGTCGTCCACCGAATGCGATGGCATAATGCATCCCGAGGACGTTAAATCGAAAGCCTTCGTATTGGAATCGGTGCAGGATACAGGTTTTGGAACGGGACAACCATACCTCAACCACCAGCAACAGCAGCAGCAACTGTACCAGCAGGCCTTCCAGGAGCAACAACATTTGCATCCGCAGCAGCAACAGCAGCAGCAGTCACTGTACCACCAACAGCAGCAGCAGCAACAACAACAACATTACCACCAACAACAACAACAACATCAACAGCATTATCAACAACAGCAGCAACATTTCGTCCGTCAGACGGCGGCTTGCATGTCGGTGCCTGCGGAGGCAGCGAAATACGGAAACGCCGCAGCAATCCGCAGCCAGCTGCCGCAGATGGAATGGGGCGACAATTTGACACAGGTGGCATCGGATCGCGGGGTTGGGGTTGGCGTGGTTGTGGGTGGTTCGCCGCTTACCTGTCCGCCGACCGTGCTAAACTCGGCCGCTTCCAGTTCGCCGATGGATCTGGGTGGCCATAGCCACCTTCATCAGCAGCAGCAGGTGGACGTTGTTGTCGGTACCGCGGGCACTGGGTTCGTGCACGGGACACTTCCCTTCGCCGCCGTGCTCGGTGGTGCGGAACAGCGGCGCACGTCCGTGGTGCACGGAGTGCAGCAGCAGCAGCAACACCTAGTCCCGACGCCAAATCAGTATTCGACGTTCCATGATCAGCTGTCCTATGGCGGTGGCGGCGGCGGTGGTGGTTCTGGGGGCCAGGGCCAGACTACCCAGGCGCACTTTGGCGTCGAACCGGGAGGATACGGGACGGTGCAGAGTATGGTGCAGGGTAGCCCGATCGGAAGCGGGGCGGCCGGTGCTGTCATACGCACGAGCCCGAATGCCTGCTCTCCACCGGGTGGCGCTGCTGTTGGTGGTGTTGTGGCTCTGGGGGCCACAGCTTACGGGCGCATGGAACCGCTGCCACCCCATCGAACCACGCCGACACATGTCGCATCTTTTATGGGGACTGGTTCCCCCGGTGGAGGCATGCGATTGAACGATATGGCGGCGACGACGATGCAAACCGGAAGCCCTGGGACGTCACTCCTGCCGCAGCGTGCCGGAGCACCGCTGGTCGTGCACAGTGAGTTCGTTTCGCCCTCGCGCCCTGCATCGTTCCCATCGTCCGTCTCGTTGCCCACCTCGAGCCCTCACAATATGACGATCGTTGCAAACGATCCCCTGAAGGGGGCCGCGACCCCCTCACTGTACGGTGGTCCGATCGATGTTTCGCTTGAATCAGAATTTACGATTCCGAAAGTGGAGGCTAGCACCGGCCGCAACAGCCAACAGCAGCAGCAACAACAGCAGCAGCAACAGCAACAACAGCAGCATCAACAGCAGCAACAGCAGCATGGATTGTCGCTTCCTCTCACCGAACCGTCGATACATTCGACAGAGCGGTCCAACAGTGTGCGGCAGGCGGACGACGACGAGGGCGAACATGCCTCGGAGGACGAGGATGGCTCGGAGGTCGACTCCGAACCGCTGGAAGAAGTGATGCCCATTGATCCGCTTGCACCGGTTAAACCGGAAGCACTGGATGATTGTTCCCTAGTGAAGGGAGGCCAGCAGGACACGGTGTCCGAGCACCCGGGACCGATGTCGTCACTAGGTGGCGGAGGCGGTGGCGGCGAGCTGGTGGCCCCTCCGAAACGTCCGGTAAAACATGTGCGCTTTGTTGAACCGGCCGAAGAAAACTCATTCGACGGGATGGCGAATCGTTCGCGGGGAACGGTGTCACCCCATCCCCTCGGTATCCGCGGGGGCGGTAGCCAGCGGGAGGACGAGGACGACGAGGAAATGGATCATCTTTCGTTGATGGAAAATCTGCCGCCAGTCGAAAGTTTGCTGGTGGAAATGGATGGACCGCTCGACGATGAAGCCGAGGACGACGATGATGATGAAGACGATGATGATGGTGATGACGATGACGATGATGACTATGACTACGAGTGTGACCAGGGCAAACGTTCGCGTAAGCGGCGCACCCCGTCAGGCAGAGGCCGTCCCGGCCGTCATCCCGCTTCATCGCGCCGCACGAAGAACGATGAGTCGATCGAACTGGAGCTAGTGGATCCTATGGTTCCGGTGGTGGTCGAGATGGGTGAGGGCGGAGAGAAGGCTCAGGACGGCCGGCTGTCCCCGGTGGCCCACGTTTGTCGCGTGTGCTTGTGCGAGGAAAAGGAGGGAGACTCCGTTCGGGTACTGGAATCGCTCTATTGTACGGTGGTGCCGGAGTATCAATCGCGTACCCTCTACTCGATACTGGTGGCCATCTGCCATCCGCTCATGCTCGGCAGCAATGCCGGTATGCCGGACCAGATCTGCGGGACGTGCAAGGCGAAACTGTTGGCCGCGTACGAACTGTACGATACCTGTTTGCGCAACGACGAGATGCTGCGCCGGAAGTACCAGCAAAAGCTGCTCATTGCTTCCGGGACAACGCGGCGCATCAAAAAGGAAACGCTCGACAATCGGAACGGCGGTGACCAAGATGATGGCTACGATCACGACGGAGTGAATATGCTTTTCTACGGAGGTACGTTGTCAACGCACAACACAACACATCGGAGTTGTTTAGGAACCCGGTTGAGTAAGAGTTTTGTCTTCCGCGTTGCAATCACACATACACATATTCCGTGTATGTGTGATTGCAACGCGTTTGAACAATAATCGTTTTTCTAGACGAGAATTATCTCTCGCTTTTGGTGTTTCTGCAAAATGGTTGTGGGCATTTCAAGCATAGACAAATTACGGTTCGACACCTCCTGACATCATAGTAGACTTGTGCTGCATCCTAGAGCGTTGCTTCGTTTCTTAAAGTGTTCTGCCAATTTTGGTTAGTTTGGGTCCCTAGAAGCAGTCCTTAGCTTCCATTACTGTTCAGGGCATTTTGAAATTGAGTTTCGAAGGATCATTTGGATAATCGAAAAAGCGAGTTGCACAGGTTCTCCTTTGTATTTTCTATTAAAAATATCTTTTCCTTGTTATTGTTGATTAACCTGGTTATGGTGAGCCAAGGACCAGCACAAAGTTCGATATCGGATCGATAGTCCGATAGTTCGGATCGATATCGATAGTTCGGATCGATATTTCTCAAAAGAATAGTCTTAACTTCAACCTTAAATTTTCAAGTATCCAAAACGAAACACACAAACACCGAGATTCATTTTATGTAGATGTGGTTTCGTTCCGCTGGTATACTAATCGGGTTGTTGGTGAACGGGTGGATTGGTGATGGCGTTTTTTGTAGGTTTTATTTATTAGAACGGACAGAACCGCGCAACACAAACGGTCAACCGGTTCACAGCATGGACGCACGAACCACGAGGATCGAGCGAGTTTGCGAGCCTTCTTAGTTGTTGGTTGCTCAAGTAGACGAATCAAGTGAGATCAATCGATGAATGATTCATTTATCGAACTTGTTGCGAAGTATGCAAATGGTTTTGGGTCAATGCTTCCTCAAGTCGAGTTGTAAGTTTGTTTATTGACAATTTTCGGTTCACCAAAAGCAGGTATTGACAAAGAAGCTTGCTGGATTTATATAACGTTGTGTTGTGCTTCGGCAGTTTTCTGCAAGTTTGGACGACCTTTAAAAACGTTGTTTCCCATTTTAGATTCCTCCAAACGCCCGGCATTCATGAAGGATCACGCCAGCTTTATGATGGATAAGCAGTATCCGCTCACAAACGCGTACGCCATGGGGCGTAAGCTGCACTCGGGACGATCGGCCGCGGTTTACCCGCAGCAACAGGCGGCCCCTAAGAAGTGGACCAAGTATCCCCGGAGTCAACTGAAGTACCCGAATGTAGCGAACGGACCGGACGGGATGCTGCAACACCTGAACAGTGACGGAAGCCGCGCGCAACCGACTGCTGGCGGCAAGCAGACTGCTGCGAGTCGATCGGCAGCCACCTTCTACGACTACAATTCGTTCCACCGGTACATGCCGAACGGAGCACACCAGTGCACAAAGTGTTTGCGCGAGTTCAAGTACCACAGCTACTTCAAGAACCATTTCATCAGCCAGCACGATCCGACCAAGCCGTACAAGTGTCGCAAGTGTCACTACACGTTCCGTAACGAGCGTTGGCTGATCGTGCACATGCGTTCGCACGTCTGTGCGAATGCTCTCATATCGATGACGGAGGGAACTGGTGGTTTCGAGGACAATGCGACCGGCACCGATGACCTGCTAGAGGAATCCTCTCCCCGGCCGACTGGCGGAGCAGACGGAGAGTTTGCATGTAATCGGTGCGACAAAGCGTTCCCCATCTTCGACCTTCTCAAGCGCCACATTTTTGAGGAGCATATGAGTCCGCAGACTCGTCGTAACACGCTCCAGTGTCCTTACTGTCAAAGCCACTTCACCCAGCAGACCAGCTTCTTGCGGCACCTGAAACAACACAGCAAAGAAAAGGCGGCTGCGGCCGCTGGCAGAGGTTCGATTGTGGCTACGCAGCTAAAGTGTTCCGTTTGTAATATTCAGTTCACCAAACGCGCTTCATATGTTGAACACTTGGAGCAAAAGCATGGTCTAAAGGCACAGGACGAGCACGAAGAGGACGACGTCATGGGGCCCGGAGGGGGAAAGCTGGGTGGGCAGCGGCGAGAGCACGTTTGTTCGGTTTGTTCGGCATCGTTTGCCCGGGAGAGCGGGCTAAACGGTCACATGGCGGAAAAGCACGCGGATGTGTTGCTGGCGGCGAATAGTGCGCTAGTGTTCGTTTGTCATGTCTGTTCGGCCGCCTTTCCTGACCGTTCCGTATTGCAAGAACATGCCGAAACGCACAGCGACGCGGAACGATCGGAAGCGGCGGCCACTATAGCTGCCGAACGGCTTGAAAGTGATGTAAAGAGAGAAAACGCACCCAAGACTTCATCAGCAGTGCGGCAAATCGCAGACGACGGGAAAGGTGATGGCGACGGCGATGATGATGAGGATCGGCTTTCCGAGAAGGGGATCAAACGAGAGAGTGGTCACGACAGTGACCAGGAGGACACTAAGGCACACGCATCGGATGTTGGCAAATCTTGCTCTGCGAGCAATGAGGGCGACCGAAAGGATGGAAGCTTGATGAAGGGCGAGTTTGCAGACCTCCCAGAGGTGTTCTCCGTGTTTTATAAGTGTAAACTGTGTTTGACTCAGTTTGCGAGAAAGGATCTTCTGGCCACACACATGGAAACACACCTCGCCGCTATGAAGCGAGTCAGCTTCAAGCGATCGTACTCCGAAACCGATGGCGGAGATCGTTTGCTGGGTGCCGTTGACGACGATGACGAAAGTGGTGATGACGAAGAGGACGACGATGAGACGGAGAGTGGCGGGGTGGCCGGCGGCAGTGGACGACAGCAGGCGCGTCAAGGTAACGGCAGCACCGTGGACGATGAAGGCGAAGAGGATGAAGGCGAAGGGGATGGAGACGATGACGACGCGGAGAATACGATCGACCCGGAAGAGATCTCCTTCAATCAGGACACCGGCGAGCAGGTGTTCATGTGCAAGGTGTGTAACAAGGTGGTCGGTACGGTTTCGCAGTTTCGGCGCCACAAGCGCGTCCACTCGACGAAAGGACGCCCGTTCGAGTGTAATATTTGTTTCTATCGCTTCGCGATGAAATACAGTTACACCGCGCACATGCTGCGTCACGAGATGGGTTGTGATCCGACGCAGCCGACTCGCTACCGGTGCTCAAAGTGCCAGGAATCGTTCACACGGCGCAAACTCTTGAACCAGCATGTGGTGAGCGCACACGGTGGCAGGCGCATGAAATCATCAGCCGCAACCGCAACTGGCCGATGGTCAATGATGTCGATGGCGGGTGTGCTGGAAGGTGGCGGAGCCAACGCGGCCGCAGGACCGGACATTACCGCTAGCAGTGGGCGAGGTGGCCATACCTGCCCGATCTGTTCGGAAACATTCACACGCGAGAGTGTGCTCAATGGGCACATGAAGACGCACACGCTGGAGGCGGCTCAGATGGCCCACTCGGAAGTGTGCTATCTGTGCCGCGTATGCAGCAGTGAGTTTGAGTCGCGCGCCCAATACGTAGCGCACGCCGCCGAAGCTCACCCCGGTACGACGACGGAGATGACGACGGAATCTGCCGATGGGTCGTCTTCGGCGATCGGTGCGGACGAGTTGCTAAACGAAACCGCCGATTCTTCCGCGTCCCTTGGTGGCGGTGTAGATGGCGGTACCGAGGACACTGCTATGGGCGGGTCCCCCAATGTATCGTCGCCCTCGTTAACGATGCCGGCAATCGGTGGCAACGGTGGAGGCTGCACCTTGATCTATAAATGCAAGCTTTGCTCAGGGCGCTTCATGAAGAAAAAGTCCCTCGACTGGCATTTGAAAACGCATCGATCAATCGTACAGCAAGGGGATGGAGTGGCCATACTGCCCGATAACGGACCGGACGTCGACCAATCGAAGATCTTCAAGTGTCCCGTTTGCCCGCAGGTAAGCCACGAGCACCATTTGTTTCCCATTGTTTTCGTCACGGTAAAAATATGGATTTATAGTTTTTAAACTTCTTTCACTGAGTTTCTTATGGTCTTTACGGGTTTATACACAAAATAGTGAAACGATTACAAAAGCTCGGAAAGAGTGAATTCCGTTCAAAGAATACGTCATATTAATGCGACTCTACGTGCTTTTGCAGATGTTTGACAATGAGGTGATCTACAGCGAACACGCGCGAACCCACCAGCGCGGTCGCCCTTCACGTGCTACTCAATCCCTCCCACCTGCCGGATACACACCACCGCCCACGAAGCGCAAGCGCTCGTCCTGGGGAGGCATCATCCAGTGTCATTTGTGTAAGAAAACGTTCACCTACCGCAGCCAGTTGCACCAGCACACGGTTCTTCACCACCAGCCCGGCAAGCCGTACGAGTGTAAAAAGTGCCACTACAGCTTCGTTCACGAACTGAACCTGAAGCGTCACGAGTTGACCCACCTGCACGATAAACCGGAACCGGAGGCCGCGTCAGCGTCGTCGACCGGTCGACCAGACGTGAACGAGATGGCGATGCTTGATCAGGACGATCGTGATGATCAGCTGGTAGAAGATAACTCCCACCTACTGCAGCCGCTGGTGTTGCTCGACGGCCCAGAAGACGAGCCGGCGGGTGGACGGGGCGGTGTAGGAGACGTCGATAGCAGTAGCCACGATACGGCCGGCTCATCCGCCAACGATGCCCGGACGTGGGGGGCGAAGAAGAAAGTGAAATGCGTTATCTGTGCTGCCGTATTCACCAACCAGAACGAGCTCGTCGTCCACCTGCAGACGCACATCGAGCGGATTAACGATGTACGGAAACGAAGTGCCCCACCGATCGTGATGCCGCCAGACACTGGCTACACGGCGAACGATCGGCAGTGTAAGCTGTGCCACAAGGTGTTTAAATTCAGCTGCCTGCTAAAGCAGCACCATCAGCTGCACCATGCCCGAGAAAAGCCGTTCGAATGTCGCACCTGCCACTACCGGTTCGAGTACAAGGGCCACCTAGTGCGCCACCGGGCCAATCATCACCCGAACGAACCGAAAGACTTCGAAGCAGGCGGACCGGGGGCATTCGTCACGTCGACACCAAACCGTGCGTCGCCAGTCGGTTCCGGGCGACGGTCGGCCGCGACAGCGGCGGCGGTGGCTGCTGCAGCCGCCGCCGCGGCAACCGCTGCAATGCTGGCCGACGATGGAACTATGGGCACGGTCCCCAAGTACGGCGGAATGGTGACGGACGAGGTGATCATTGCGCCGACGACGACGACGTCGTCGTCGCGATCGGAGACCGGAGTCCCGACGCACCAGTGTCCGATGTGTTCTTTGAAGTTCATCAAGGCACGATCACTGGCGATGCACATGCGGATACACCTGGGTGGCCGGAAGCTGCGGCGAGTGATTCCGGCGACGGCAGCCCCCGTGGTAGCGCCCATTGTGACGGGTGGTGGAGGCGACCAACGTGAAGCGCTTGTGTGCCGCATCTGTTCCGGAGCGTTCCCGACTACGCATGAGCTGAAGACGCACATGATGACGCATCTGGGCAGCGAGGCGATGGACCTGGAAGTACCGTTCGGAATTAGTGCGTTCAACATGCTGCACGAGGACATGTTTAACGATTCACTCGACCATCACGGTGCCGGTTCCTCCAGTGGCGCTGGTGGCAGCGGTGCCGGTAGTGCGGCTGGTGCCAGTGCTGGTAATGGGGGAGCAGGTGAAGAACACAGTAGCAGTGTCGGTGGTGAAGGTGGTAGCAGTCGGGCAGCGGATGGCGGCAGCTCCGATGGCGACTATCAGCAGGAAGGCGACGATGCAAGCGGAGGCGGCGATCCGCTCTTCGATGGTTCGAACCTAGAGCTAGTGCTGGAAGATAACATCTTCGATAAAGATTTTAACATGCGCTATCAGCAACGGCAGCAGCAACAGCAGCAGCAACAGGTTCAGCAACAGCAGCAACAACGGCGCCTGAAAGGTCACAATGCCACCGGCGAGGAAGATGATGAGGGTGATGACGATGACGATGATGACGAAAACGAGGACGATGCAACCGATGCAAATGATGTGGACGGTGCAGAAGACGACGATGAGGAAGGTGAACAGTCCTCCGCTTCGATTGCAAGCTTCCGGCGCACCATGAATATGAATATGATGGAACGCGGAACGCCTCACAGTAGCCGTGCGCGACATTCTGCTCGTTCCACCTCGCTCGGACGGCCGCAAGGATCAGCGTCTTCCAGCAAGAGCAAGATTCAATGCGAGCTGTGCAAGAAGGAGTTTCTCTATCCCTGCAATCTCAACCAGCACATGCAGCTGCACCACTCGAAGGACAAACCGCACGAGTGTCGGGTCTGTCACTATCGCTTCGAGTACAGCGGGCACCTGCAACGACACATCCGCCAGCAACACGAGGCGCTAGCCGAGGAGCTGCTGGAGCCGGTCGAACCACAATCGTTCGATTGCAACTTCTGTGGTACTTCGTACGATACGAGAGGTAGGTAGGAATGAAATTCCTAATAAGCCAACATGTTTGCGATAACGTGCAACGGAAAAAGTGTCGTGACAGCCTCGTTGCTGTACCGAGACCTTGGTCATTATCCTTTTGTGACCGCTTTGTCATCTCGATTTTAGCTCTTCTGACAGCCCACGTTCAATCACAACACAAGGGAGAGAAACCGTTCCAGTGCGACCAGTGTCCGGCTACGTTTAGCTACAAGAAATCCTACGAAACCCATCGAGAGGAACATCATTTGAGTAAGTGATTGAGGGTAGTTGGTTCGATCTTGTTTCGGTTCATAACATCCCATTACTAATGTTACCATTCCAGAGGCTAACAATGGAGCCTTCAAGTGTAGTTTCTGCAAGAAAACGTAAGTTTTCACGAGCGAGTGAGCTGAGTGCAAAAAAGTATTGTTTACCATGTTTCTTTTCCACTTTCTTTGAACAGCTTTAACAGCGCACAAAAGGTAGACAACCATGTTTGCATTCAATAGTGACAACTGCAACCGAAACACCATTACGCAACCGTAAGGATGAACGCACGACGAGGCGCGATGGGGAGCTTGCTGTCTGTGGTACCACCTGACATAGTACCAGCTTCCGAGCAGCTTCGCCGAACAGTAACAAACTTCACACATCACAAACACATGCAGCTAAAAGTAACCTTTTTCCAGGACAACTTGTGCAGAAACAATGTGTAAGTGTAATCGTAATGGTTAATGAACAAACAAACTATTGATAAGTAAGACACACACGTAGCGTGTTGAAGCACGTAACGTTGCGGAGTAAGAGACAAACTAGCAACAACTAACATACAGTAAGCGAACAAGTAAAACAAGAAGTAAAACAACATTTGCAGGAATACAAATCGCCTAAATATAATACTGTCCAGCACAGGAGGGAGGGAAAGTAGGGACAACGATAGATCAATACACTTAGGGTTTAGTGAAGTAATCGAATCAAAATCACACATAACAGCTTAACAAACACGTACACACACAAACACGCAGATTGCGAAACTCAGTTAGAAACGGAAACAACAAGCCACCGTCGCGGGTGCGCGGGCATAGTACAGAGTAACTTATAGAAATATTCGCAATATATACAGTATGGTAAAAAGTGAAAAGTCAAAAACAATGATAACAAAAACAGAACAACAGTAAACCAACAACAAAGCAAGTAGTAGTTCAAATTGTTTAAAAAATATACTTACACTCTAGCGTAATGTTGAATACGAACGTGTGCAAGTTCAAACGTGTAATTTAACCGTACTTTTGGTTTGTTTTGATTTAGAGACTAGGTCAGAGGGGTCAGACATCACCGATAGGCTATACAATGAAAGTAAGAAACAATAGAGCGATATAAAGAGATAAATAACTAGCGTAAGACACAGTAGACAGCACTACGAGTCGTTGTCGTGTAGTGTTAAACCCGCACCTCGTTCTCCCCGATTGGAAGTTGCATTTTTCCTAGCTCCACTTTCTCTATCTCTCTCTCTCTCTTTCTCTCTCTGCATTATGCTGGAGAATTTTCTCTCTACTTTGACTGATAATAGGAAGGGAAAGAGTATTCATTTGACGCCTTGCTTCACAAGTTAATTAGTTCTCATTTGCCCAACCTGTACGCGGGTAGAGGAATGGCGAGAGTGTGCGGATGAAGCGAAGGGAGACCAAGAATGGGGAAAACTGTATTCCCTGCACGGGCAGTGGTTGGAAAGGATAACCTAATTGGCAACGTAACGTAATATATATTTTTTTAAATCATATGTTGTTGGATATAAGCTGCCTCCTGCTTCTAGTGATTATTGTATGCATATTGTAATTGTAACCTTTTTTAATACTTTTTATCTTGATGTTTATCACTCGCTGAAACACAAGCTTCACAAGCAAATCATTTTATTAGTAGAAAGACAGCGGCTTTTGAGGGATTAAAAAAGAGATAACTGAAGAGATTAATGTACACATACTTTTATTGCTTGTTCTTTTTTATTATTGTTCCACACCTATTTGAATAGTTCTCGATGGTCTCGCATTGTATACACACCACTACACGCATACACATATATACACACACACCCACACTCATGGATATACGAGACCGTTGTTTGCTTATGTTTGTGATTTTAATGGTCAATTTGGTTTGCATGCGCAGTGTGCAGTAATAAATACAAATGATGCAAAGTAGGGCAAAACATAAGCTAAATCCTAAATAATATAATCTAGCACATAACAATAGCCCGTAGTGGCACCAATTGGCAGCATTAACATGAGTTTGCTTTCACAGGAAACCCGTAACGGAATACAGCAACAATAGTCAAGCTGACAACAGCAACACGACAAAACCAGAACACTTCAAACAATAACAGCATAACACGCAAAAGAAAATCATAAGCATCATTAATTTATTATTATATTTATTGTAATTACTATGAGATATTTAACCAACATCCCATCCGCCGCATTGGACAGACAAACAAATGGCTAACGACCGTAAGAAGTGCAGTTGTAGTTGGAAAATCATAGCAAAAAAAAACAAAAACAAAATCATTACAACAAATGAAGAACAAATGATTCAAACGTGTTAAAGAGAATGCAAATGTAGTGAAACACAGTGCTAGTGGTCTGTCGAAAGGAGGAATAAAATAAACATAAGGTTTAGATATTTAGATCGCCTGACTTTGATCCGGGTTTACTTGAGAATATTTTTCCGAACAAACAATGTATTCTGAAAAGCTGCTTTTGCTCCACGCGCCTTTGGCAACGGACTTTGGCAGACGTTCGTACAATATTTCGATTCTAGGCATGCGATCTGCACGAGGTGTATAAAAGATTCCTGCAACGCCCTTTGCTGTACTGCGCTTTCGTTTTTGGAATTTACGATTAGAAAGTTGCTGTTTGTGAATAATGTAAGATTGCGTCGTTCAAGAGCTAAGATTTTGTAAATTTAGCTTGAGTCGTGGGTTCGTCGTTTTCGTCGATGTTTCAATGCATTAGCAGATGCATTTATCGCTCAATTGAGCGTTTTTTACATAAAACATAAACAAGTAAGACAAAACACCGACTAATGAAAAGTGCCGAAGGAAACTTCAGTACTAGAAGCTTTTTCAAATAATGAAAGCGACACACGTTTATAGACACCTTGGCTGAGCACGAAAATGACAGCGAAATTTTGTTTACTTTCTGTCGGGCATTGTTGCTGCGGCTGCAAACCACACACTGTTCGAAATTAAAAACGAAAGCGTTTCTTTCCTTGCGATACTTTCATTTCTGTAGTTCCCCAATCTCAAGCGGGGCTTGAGCTGAGTTCTTTTGCAAAAATGTCACCGGAAATTTGCCGCATTTGCTTGCTACGTAGCGATAATAATTGTAGCATTTATGAACCAGTGAATGAAGAATGTACGCTGCACGCGATTCTGTGTAAGGTTTGCCCAGGGGCATTCATGGACCACGAGTATGAAGACGGAATCGTACAGTGGCCTACGAAAATCTGTGGTGAATGTAAGCGCAAAACCCTCGATGCCAACGAGTTGTATGAACTTTGCATGGCCAGTGGAGAACGGTTCAGAGACCTAGTCAGCAGTGAACAAGTAGCCTGTGAACAATCTACCGATCATAGTTTCATTGAAATGGTGGAAGAAGATTTTACAGAAAAGTCCGATAGCTATATGGCCGCTGCCAATATGGTCGACACACAAGAAATGGACGTCCTGGAAAACAAACAACTGGTTGGAAATGAAGAATGTGTAGACGACAGTAACTCAGTTTGCTCTGCTGCAGACAAAGCAGTACCAC
Organism: Anopheles bellator; assembly: GCF_943735745.2. Lineage (NCBI taxonomy): Eukaryota > Metazoa > Arthropoda > Insecta > Diptera > Culicidae > Anopheles > Anopheles bellator. The sequence continues at coordinate 27,388,457 of NC_071285.1, read as the reverse complement.
GCGCCAAATCGTTACAACACCCATGCCCGTTTTGCGAAGAAATACTGTTTCATACGCAGACTGATTTGACTGAACATTTAAAAACGTTGCACTCAGACAAGGTTCATTCATGCGATCCATGCGCAAGGATTTTTGTGGACCCTGCTACGTTCGAATCCCATGTTCAATGCCACGCATTAGGACGAAATTTTTTCTGTATGCTTTGCGAAAAAGGGTTTCGACTGCGCCAAGTACTTAAGCATCACATACTCTCGCACAACGCCGAATATTTATGCTCGCAGTGTGGCAAAAAGTTCAATGACAAAAGCAATCTTCGGCAGCATGTGAAGCGCCACTCCAGTGAGAAACGATATGCGTGTAGCTTGTGTCCGATCCGCTTCCATTCGAAAAGTAAGTTTCACAGCAGAGACGACTACAGCATACTTTAATTACGTTTGTTTGATCGACTTTCAGACGACTTAAAAATGCACCAGAGCACGCATTCTACTGTAAAGCAATTTAGTTGCAACTTGTGTAGCTCGAAGTTTAACAGGCAATACTCTTTGGTGTGCCATCAGCGAATCCATACGGGTAACACTGCAGCATTCCTATGTTTTACAGGATTTGTGGTGTTTTCTTTCATTCATGTTTCGCATTTTCATCCCATAGGAGAACGTCCCTACAGTTGTGAGGCTTGCAAAATGAGGTAATTTATTGCAGGTTTTGTTTTCAGAATTTCAAATATGAAATACTATTAAACACTCTGGCGGTTTCAGTTTTTACACGTCCCATCATCTGAAACGTCACATGCTAACTCACACGGGTGAAAAACCGTTCAAATGTCACTACTGTGACCGTAAATTCGCGCAAAGCAATGATATGGTGAAACATACGCGGATCCACATTGGAGCCTGCATTTATCAGTGCAACAGGTGTGATGCTTCTTTCCGATTGCTATCGGAACTAAGAAATCACTACAAGGATCATTACCAGCAAGGGAACGAAGAAACACCAGGATGGACCTCTGCGGAAGAAGAACGACATATTCGATTCACCAGTACGGATATATTGAACTTGCGATACGCCAAAGAAGCGTCACGATGGTCAACGAAACGAAAGGTTATCGCCAAAGCGACCGTTTGTCCCGCCACGAATGGGTCAGATTAATATTCCGTGTATTTAATTATTTGTAATCAAACCTAGAAAAATAACAGCAGCAAATAAAAACTTTCATGACGTAGAAATTATTTGCTTATGAATTCTTGGACGGTATAACCAACGTAAATATTTCAAATTGTTAAATTTTATTCAGTAGGAAGAATAACTAGGCGTCCTGTGCTGTCACGGTTTGTACAAAACAATGTCTACATCTTGACATTTGAATGACACCCTTTTTTACAAAAAGATATTGTTTGTCAACAACGACGATGATAAGTTGAAAGAATAAAGTTTAAAGTTTTTCAGCAATATTTAGTGTCTGTTCGATATCGAACATGTCGCTGAAGATTTGTAGGATTTGCCTAAATCCTACAGATATGGATTGCCACAGTATTTATGAGCTGGCGAGTGGAGAATCTACGCTCTATGTGGTTCTGCATCGACTGTATCCCTTCGCATTTTCAGAAGATGATGGCGAGCAATGGCCAAAGAAAGTTTGCAAAGACTGTAAACGCAAAACACTAGTCGCGTACGAACTTTACCAGCTTTGCATGGCAAGTGGTGAACGCTTGCAACGGTTACTTATGGATAAAGGCGTGAATTCGTTAGATGAGGACGGACATACGGAAAGTGGCGTAGCTGTGGAAAAAGAATTCGTTCCTTGCGAAACGCTAGGTGATTGTGTTTCGCAATTCCCAATAAAGGAGGAGGAATCGGCAAGGGTTGAAGACAAAATAGATGTCAGTAATTATTTATACCTTACTGTGGAAGAGGCACACCAAGCTAGTACAGCGGAACAGTATCCGTGCCTGTACTGTGAGGGAGTATGGTTTTCCTTACAATCTCTCCTTGATGATCATTTAAAGAAGCTGCACTTGAATCAGGTTCACTATTGCGCGCCTTGCAGTAGAGTTTTTTCCGATAAAGACAAATTTGAGTGCCATCGAAAATGTCACGCTTTGGGGCGGACTTTTTTCTGTACGAGCTGTGAAAAGGGTTTCCAAACTGCCGAAGGGCACAGGCTCCACGTGTTGTCGCACGACGACCCTTACCTGTGTTCGGAATGCGGGAAAAAATTTGAAACCAAAAGCAATTTGAAGCAACATGTGAAACGGCACTCCAATGTGAAACCCTTTGTCTGCAAACTGTGTCCTTTGAAATTCCACTCAAAAGGTATGGTAATTTTGTTCAAATTAAACAATGCCACTAGAATAACCAATTTGTTGGTTTTACAGGTGAACTACAAACGCATCAGTACACACATTCGAAAGTCAAACAATTCAGTTGTGATGTATGCGGGGGACAGTTTACAAAAAATTCTTCCTTGGTCAAGCACAAGCGAATCCACACTGGTAAGTAAAGAAATGGATAGCAACAGGTCCGAAGAAGTTCTAACAGTTTCATTTCCATATTTTTTCCTACGCCCATCCAAGGTATACGTCCATTCAATTGTGATGCTTGTAGTCGAAGGTACATACTGTAGACGCGGATATTAGTTACGAGTGGTTAATATGGTCTGTCTAACAATTGCAGCTTCTACTCAGCGGATCTTCTGAAGCGCCACATGCTAACTCACACGGGAGAAAAGCCATTTAAATGCCGATATTGTGGACGTCAGTTCACCCAAAGCAATGATATGGTGAAACATACGCGGATCCACATTGGGGCCAACATTTACCAGTGCGATCGGTGTGAAGATTCTTTCCGTTTACTCTCGGAACTACGAAATCACTACAAGGTGCATTACCAACAGAACGGTGAAAAGTGTATCGGCTCTTCAACAGTGGTAGACGACCGGGAAATTCGGTTCACCAGTACCGATATATTGAATCTACGATACCTCAAGGAAGCGTCACAAAAGAAACCTGACGAATAGATGTAATTGAACTACCTCAACGGAAGGTTTTTAAACTAGACATAAGATCCTAACTGTCGCTAAAGTGGCGGAGGAAATTAGTATAGAAGCGTAATCTTAAGTTACGGACCGATAGAGAAAAGACAAAATCGTCTGGGTTCTTATCGTTCTATGTTCCTAATTTCAGATCCTCTAACAAGACACATAATTGGCCGAAATTACTCTTGGAATTCAAATTTATTCATCCACATAACAATATTTTAGCAGTTCACACAGCGTTGTAGCGATCGTTTAGCGGATTGTGAAATGACGTTCGTTATCGTTGCGCAGTTTACTGATCGTAGTACGTCAAGCGAAACGAACGCTCGTTGTCTTTTCGCAACGTTTCGTGCATCTTGTTGATTTCCTCCAATCGGTTCGTGATGGCCGTCGACGACGATTCGATCCACTGCAGCGAATTCATGTGCGCATTCAGTATCTTTCCGATCTGCACGAGCGGATCGTTCGGATCAGTGTACTTGTACGCGTCGTTGAGATGCTCGATCACCTCCTTCAGATCTTCGTACATCTGCTTCAGCTGCGAATCAAGTGTTTCGGCCATCGAGTACGTTTGGCCACGCTCGAGATCGATCTGCGTAATGCGGGAAAGCTCCTGCTCGAGCGGCACAATGCACTCCTCAAGCTCGGTGTGCTGCGCTGTAATGAACTCTAACTCCTGTTCCATCGCGTTCTGTTCCGCCTTCACCTTCGTGACCGCTTCGTTTAGTGTAACGATCTTTTCTGAGTTGGACAGAAGCATATTATCCCAGGCGTTTACCTGCGTCGCCTGATTGGTGAATAGCTTTTCCTGTTCCTCCAGCTCGAGTGTCCACTTATTGATGAACTCTTCCAGTTGGAAAAACTTCAACTGTTGCCCGGTTGGCACCGCTGCCGACTGTGTCGTCTGGGTGGTTGTCGTGAGGCTGGCGGCGACGGCTGGTCCAGTTGTTCCGGTGGCCGGTGGCGCAGTGGTATTCGCCGTGCCTAGCGAGAGTGTCGCAGGTTGGCCGGTAGTTGTAGCGGCAGCTGCTGGTGCCGATTGTTCGGCAGGCTTTGGCAAACCGAATCCACCAAGAGTTAGCGGTGCCGGCGCCGGAGCCGCAACAGACGTTGTAATGGCCGGTGTTGGGACCGAACTAGCCAGTGGATTTACATTTGCGGGCGTAGTTGCAGCGATTGATGCGGTGTTGGATGCTACCGGCGCTACCGGATTGCTCGTGGCCACTGTTCCTCCTAAAGCAGCTGCCCCTAGTGAACCGAACGTTGGCAGCGTGCTCGCAGTGTTGGGTTGCTGTGTTGTAGCTCCAAGCGATGCGCCGAATGATAGCGTCGGAATGCTCCCCGATGGAGCGGCGGCCGATGGTGCGGTATTGCCCGTTGCGCCGAAGGTCGGCGTTGATCCGAAAGAAAACCCGGTTGCCGCAGTGCTAGTTGTTGTTGGAGCACCCAGCGAAAATCCACCCGCCGAAGCGGTGGTGGTGGTGGGCGTGCCAAAGGAAAAGTTCATTACGTTAAAACCAAATTAAAAACTGGAGAAATACTTTTCCAAACACTACACTCGAAACAAAGATGCGTCCACCAGGAAGGAGATCAGTTACCGCGTTCGGCGAATTGTTATGACAGTTTTGGCAAGTGTCTTACCAAGGTTCTTACAACATGGGAAGGTGAAGGACAAATGATTCTCCAAAAACGATGTCACAGCGAACAATTGTGGTTTGCTTGAATTTTAATCAAAGCGAAAAATACATTTTTATTTAAAAGACAAAAATATACGGCAACAGCTAAACGGTTTCGACGAAAAATGAATCTAAATCAAAGAAAACGTGAACCTTATGCTTAACGGATTGCATACTTTAGGCGCAATCGGAAAACGGTTACAGTTCTTGTCGAAAGTATTAGGACGAACAAACGTTCAGATGACTGAAGAGCGATGGATGTGTTCTCGGCCATACTGTCCGGCGCTACACGATGTGCGAATCAAAGTTCTGGCATTTTAGATAAATGCCTGTTTGCGCTTGTGTAAACTGTTACTGATAAAAAACTGTTTGCGCTGGTGTTAAAAAGGTTAAGGGTCGGTCGAGGCGTAAAACCGACCGTAAACCCGAGCATAAACACTCTTTGCAAATGCTTTGTTTACAGAGGATAATGTAAGTTCTTATTTCATGGTACAGGAAATTCTGTGGTTTGCTTTTAAACTCACTACAGACGATGTCATCGATATCCACCAGGACGAACCCATTTTGAAGGACTATAAAGAGCGCTCGACCGCGAACGATGGAGGGATTCTATGCTGCAGACCAAGCCCGCTCGGCGGTTGCAGCTGGATAAGTAAGTAAGTAAGTGAGTAGTATCAAGAGCTGAAGATTGCGACACAGCTTAAACCGCACAGGCTGCCCGGTGGAGTCCTTGTGAGACATTGGGCGCCTCCATAGGCTTGTTGACATTATGGTGCATAAGAACAAATTTTAAGGTGGTAAAGCTGGCGTAGTTTCACGAAGGAGAATCGGTGTTGGCCCATACGCCCATGTTGGAGATGGGCCATTGCGAGGCGCCATTCACCTTGCGGAAACGGTTGCCACACAATTTCTCTCACCAACACGGCTGCCACTCTCTCCTGGTGTCACGATGCATTCTTGTGGACATACACTACTCAAAGACAGGGAACTACGATCGTCTTGACGAGTCGAGAACGCCCGTTGATTGATCGAAGAACTTGCTCAATTTCCGTGCTGGTCACACTAGGGCACACACAACGATCTTGGTAGTGGGCGCCAACCACCGACGACCGGTGCCGGTGCCGGGGCCGAACCGGAGTGAAGGGGTTACGCCGGGAAACGATCCACTTGCCGTTGTGGTGGCAGCAGCCGGGGCCTGGAGGAAACGACCGGGTGCGAGATGTAGCTGATGAATGCTGGGAGCACAATACAATTGACAACAATCTCCGATCGGGGGCCCCGATCGGGTGCTCGTTCTACGGTGCGTCGAGGCCGTATTGTGCCCGCATGTCTGTGTGGATGTGGCCGCTCAGTAAAGCGCCGCTCATCAACATCACATGAAACTTCCACCGAAAACGGCTCTGGAGGGAAGCTCGCTTCACAGAACCGGCGCTCTCATCTCTTGGGAGTGTCCTCTTCTCGCGTGTGCGTATGCGTGTCGGTATACTATGTGGCGGACCACCTGCTTCGGATACTGCCTTACGCTGCCTGTCGACACTGACACTGACTGGGCGAAAGTATTCGCTTCGTCCAAAAGCGATCCCGCAGAGCGCCACAGCTAATGTCCGACCGTCCCCGTCCGTCCGCCCGTCAGCAGTCCCAATCCGATCCCTCGGTGCGCGCCTCTCGGTTCTCGGTTCGCATCGACCCTATACATAAGCGTTCACCGGTCACGGTAGTTCAGTTGAAATTTGACTGTGATTTAATCAACATGGACGACTCGGACTACTGGGGGCTTGCACGGAGCAATGGTTAGGCCCCACTGTTGGTTTTGGTCACTCGGACATCGTTCCACCTGTTGCTGGCCGAAAAATCGTTTGGTTTTAGTTTTCTGTTCATCAATTTCCGCGCGCTTTAGGGCCGGTTACTTGTTTGCGGTGTTGTGATCGTTGTGATGTGTTGAGTTGTTTGATCGTGAAACGATGAGTGGAATTTGGGGGACAACAGTATTACTAGTTTACTAGGGTCCGCAATGTGTTGTGGAGTATTACAAAGTGTTGTTTTCTTCGAACCACGAAACCTCCCGGTCCAAAATCGTCATTGAAATTTCGCCACTTCCACCGCGGTCCACGCTGGGAGGTGACGATGAAATCAGGAAGGCCAGCAGGTTGGAGCCGTACGGAGGGTACCCTGGTACCAAGTTGCCCCGGTTCGTTCCCGGCCCGACCGTGCTGAACGGATAAGAGGCATTATGGATAATCATAGAGAAGAATATGGCACTCAATTTAAGAAAATGGGAAGATTGAAGAATAAAGTGGTCACAGAACCCCCGTCTGCCCGTCGACCTGGCCGCTGCCCCTGTCAACATAACAACAACAACAAAAACTGCGAACAGTTGGTTCCGTAATACGCTTCTGTTCTCTGCGTGTGTCGGTGTGTGGTTATGCGTGTGTTTTGGTTTCGTGTCCATCTCTCGGTGCTACTGGCTGCCGATCAAGCGGCAATGACGTTCGGAGGAAGAAAACATAGCGAGTGTATAAATGTTTAGATGTAGGTTGCCGCAATTGGGTGTCAAAGAAATTAACCTGCGGATGAAGTGTGTGAATTTCGTTGCGATGGCAACGATTGGAACATAGTATTCAGAGGGCTCAGTTGACTTTTGCGTATAAGTAGGCTCTTTTTTCCCGTATAGCCTGGTCCAATCGTTTGCTGTTTGTATGGGTGTGCGTTGAGCGCGTACGCGGTCCTTGTCCAGTAGCTTGTAGTGGATAGTTTCCAGCGGATCCATCGCCTTCTCGTCAGCGAGTAACAACGGTCGCTGATTGTCTGTTTTCATTTTGCTATGCGTTTAACTCATTAAATAGTTAACAATAATTATTTGGAAAGATTTAGTTTTTCCTGTAATTCAGTGTATACGTTGGCTTACGATTGTTGCTTGGTTGGCTCGTGACATCTGTCCTTTTCTGTGAGGTTCTTATATGCCTACGTCTTCTGTTTATCGTAATACATTGGTTAAACCCGCCCTTTTAAACCAGTTAAAAAAGAACAGTAGTAATGGAGAAAAAAATAAAAGTCTGTCCAAGAATGAGGATTAATGTCGGACAATCAAACTTATACAGGGCCACTCATTTGCTAACGATAATGGAACAAAAATTGAAACTAGCCTCATTGGACTGCTCACAAGTCACGTGTACCTCAAGCGACTGACAAAAACAAAGCAACGATAAAGGCGATACCGAGTAGCCTCTTCCGCTGCCATCTTGTGGTGGGCAAATCAAACCACACCACCGGAAACGGACAGCTCTCGGAACCCTCGGTTCTCCAGATCTCCGCAACCGTCTTTTGGCACGAGAAGCGCAGGAGAGAGCGTATCGTGCGCCCTCGTTCTATTCCTCGTTCCGGTCGTCCAAGCGTCGGATTGTGCGTCGAATGGGTGTACTTGCGGTCGGCGATCGCGGACCGTACCAGTCATTCGCTGGTCATCGCGGGCACTCCCAGTCCCGCCGCCGGAGTGTCATTAAGAAGTGTTGCGTGTGCGTGAGTGTGCGTCTCGCTTCCGCCTTCCTTGTTAGCCAGCCAGTTAGTGTAACGCAGAGTTTAACTTGCAACGAGCATCTCTGAGATCTCGGATCTCGGACCATTTACTGGTTTAATCCGACCTGTGCCTTCGGTGAGCATAAAACGGTGAACCTGGACCTGTACGGAAAACATTTGTCAGTGTGCCACCGACTGTGACTGCGTGAGTGAGTGTCGTACGGCAGATTGCCAACGTCGGGCCGTCGCCGATGTATGCAAATTTCGTAAACCTTTCTCGGACACCATCACCAGGAACGAACGAATACGCTTCTTGCGGCTGTTCAGGCCACATGGACCATTATTGGCGGGAAAGCACCTTGATCTCAACGTGTACCGACAAGCGTGCGCGCACCAACACCAACACGCCATACCAGCGAGAGCGGCGAGTTGTGCGAGCTTTATTTGATAAATAATGCTTGAATTTCTTCACAATAAGATTCAATTAATTTCGTTAAACATCTAACGGGCTGTGTCGGTCGGTGTCGGGCGAAGGCCTAGCCCCGGCCGCATGACGCTAGGTCGGGGTCGGTCAGGGTTTACCTACGGGAGAAGAAAGAGACCCACTGCGCCCGCTTTGCCTCGTACCGGCCCGAACTGGACATGAACCGGTTGTGGTGGGGCCGTGGCCGAGGCATGCTAACGGCCGAAGACGTGATCGTGATCGAACATCGAATGTGACCCGTCACGACCCCCGCGACAGTCGTGGTTCTTGGGACCGGGATCTAATTGAGCACACCAGCAACGAGGGGCTCAGATGGTGCCACCGATGGTGATCGTTGACTAAGTTATGAGCTATGCTAACGATTCCACCAATCGGTATGGAGGCGCCTGGTGGCTCGTTCGAGGAGCCTTTGGGAGGAACTTTGGCACCCTTGGCTCGTGACCAGGTTGTGACCCCTTTTTACTCGGCACGGTTTAATATTTTTCCATTCAGTATAGCGTTTGAGCTCGCCGACGTAGGAAGTTCAGGCCGGTGGCCTGTCACTAGTCTTTCGCATAGAAAATCTAGAAACATATCCTTTGCCAACTAGAAAATGGATACCAGTGTTCGATACACTATCTTCATTCATTATTTTGTTCAAAACCATCTTCATTATTTTGTTTTATTAACACCAGATATACCAACGTTTTCAATAGGGTGAGGGTTTTCTTTTTATTTGGTTATTAAAAACAAACCGGCCTAATATTTTTCGATTCTTGAACTTTTATTTGAAAGGTGCATTCAAGACATTTTTTATGAAAAACAATTCTGGTCAAATGTCCACCACTCGGCAATAGTAATTCGAATTTGGGCCTAGAGGTGGTCAATGGTTGTTGGTTTGTTCCCGTATTTATTAACATAACTATTAACTATTAACATTACCACCGAGATGGAAATGAGCTTCAATGGAAAGAGATTTTCAAAGACCGCGCCGCTTGAGTTGAAGACCTACCATTTTGGAAATAAGTTTTTTCATATTTTCCAATTTTCTGAAAATCAAAATTGTATTTTATACATAAATGTCTTGAGTGAACCTTTGAAATAAAAGTCCAAGAATTGAAAAATATTAGGCCGTTTGTTTTTCATAACCAAATAAAAAAGTGTATCGTATATGGCTCACCCTTGTACCAGACTGGTCAAAATGACCAGTGTGGTTTATCTAGTGTTATCTTTACAATGGACGGATCATTGGAATTTAATGCAATGGAGTAGAGGTGAATGTTTCTAACGAAGTTTATATCTTTGGCTACTTTCCTGGTTGGGAACCCATAATTTCTTCGCCACCAAACCGATGACCCCATCTATGTTCATCCTATGTACCTCCAAGATATTGGACCTAACAGATTGTCGTTGTACTACTATCGCAATTAGTTTCCCAAACGGGGTTCTCAATCCTGTACTCGAGCACTTCTCACGCACAGCGCAGCTCAATTGCATTCCAAAACCCCCGATAATGATCGTTGTTTTCCGGTTGTTTTCGCCAAACTTCCGTTCGGACGATGTTTGACCCTGCGGCGCTGGCCTTCACCGGTACCCCACCCCAGGTGGTGGTGATGGCAGTGCGCGTTGGCCATCTTTTCCAGCCAGCGACAATTAGCATTCAATAATCTGTTGATTGGCGTGGTCCGATTAGAGACTGTTGGGGAGCGCTCGGCGATCGAGCGGCCAAGGTATGCCCGTGAGCTGCTGTGGAATGACGTGCCTGTGACACACACATGAGGTTGAGAGGGACAGAGATAGCGCGAAGGAAGTACAGTCACTGGAGGAAACGCGAGACGAACCCGCAGCAGTGTCACTTGTCTCAAAGCTTGTGTCTCGTGACATGTTCGAATCATAGAACAAGTAGTATTGTTTCCAAATCGAAACAAATGAAAAAAGCAAAAGGTAGAAAGAGAAAGATAGAGAGCAGCATCTGAGAGCAAGATACATCTGAATGATTAGATAAAATAGGCCAACCCGGTGGGGATGCGCTCGTTTTATCGATGGCTTCATCGATCGGCCGAGTGATCGCCGCTATTTATTATCGCGTAAATACATTCACATCGACACACAAATACACGTTGCGGTGAGAGTGTCCCACGGTTGGCGATCGCGGTGAAGGTTTCTACAAACGACCCTCGGAGTTGTGTTTTTTTTCCACAAACACACCAACAACATGCCTTCCATATAGACCAGTACACAAGCTCTAAATTTAGCACTTTTTATTCACCCAAAATTAGTTGTTGTCGATCAGTTTGGATCAGGGATTCTTGTGCTCTTCAATTCGCGAGCTTCAGCTCCAGGCCATTGTTGGGTTCAGCCAGCCGGTGTGGTTCACATGAGCTGGGTGGGGTCACTGGTAATGTAGCCGCCGGCACGTATTTATGCTCCACCATGCAACATTGTCTGTATCGGTCGGTCGGCGAGTTCTGTTAGGTTCCCCGCCAGCACCCTGGGCGGCGGCGCACTTGGAATGTGTCAGATTAATCATTTGATAAACTAACGCTGACCTTTGGTGCGTTTGTTGTGTGTGAAGCATGACAATAGGTTCGACCCCGAGTTTGTAATTGATCTTTGATCATGTGAGGCTCGTTCGCAACAATGTTGCGCGTGGCAAAAAGAGGCGAGGCGATGATGCACGTGGCACACGCCGGTGGTTTATTGTTTTTGTTTTTCCAGACCTATCTCGATTAAAGTCGTTAAACTGACGTTCCTTCTTCCGCGGTTCCGGAAGAGCGTGGGCTAAATTAAAATGGCGATGAAAGAAAATCAAATCATGTGGCCACCTGTTCGGTATTCGGATTGATTGTGACGCAGTTTTTTGGGTTGTGACAAGCGAACCGGCACCAAACTGTCAACAACGGTTCCTGCTTTTTTTTCCTTGGCAAGCACATAGTAAAAATACGCCACGCCAACGTACGCACCAACAGAAATGCGCAGCACGACGATGTGCCGATTGAATCGATGGCTGACCTCGGACAGGTGCTATGCATTGTCGCAACGTTTTACTAAACGTGTACCGTGGCTGTCCATTGTGCCATCCGATGTGGACAACGAAGCAATAAAACGATAACCCATTAAACGAACTCCACTTTTGGGAGTAATTTATCTTTTTTTTAACTTTTAGTACCCTGCCCGTCTTCGGGGTTGTCTTTGTGGAAGCGTTCTCGAGTACCTTACCTGCAGTTTTATAAGTTTGGATAAAAAGAAATCCACTATTTTGGTGTGAATTTCTAAAACGTAAGATGTTTTCGATGGTCCAATTTGCGTCAAATATGCACCGAATTATTAAAAAAATTGTTGCCATTTTATAGGTAGCTTCATAGTGCCTCTCGTATTGTTGCAGTACCGGCTACGTAATAAAAATTTCAGTGGCGTGGATTGTATTTTCACCTTTACCAAAGAAAAACTGTAGAGTATACCTTCTCTTTGTTGACTTCCGTTGTTAACACCCTGTAACTGGCAACTTGAGTGTGAAATTATATCTTTAGAACGAGCATATAATTGTTTGATCGATAGGAGATATCCATCACTACAGGCATCTACGAAAAAATAATAGATTTAATTTTAGTCACCAAAATAGCCTCACTCGGATCTGCATAATAGTCTTCTGAAGAGTACAGAGTTGTGGACTTCAATCAGTCACATGGCAGTCTTCTTCTCAATTCCCACAATTGAATTTTATCCTCAAAAATTGTGTGAATAATTCGAATTGTAAGATCCCCGCCGTGGACACTAATGGACAGCTTGAGTCAGGTGGCTCGTGGCACCGCGAAAACATCTCGCTGAACACTCGCTCATTACCTTCCACGGTTAAACCGCGGTTAGATAGCAGAGCGTAGCAATTAAACGGTTTGCGAGATCTTTGTCCCCTTCCCCGCTACAAAGGGGCCAGCCACGCACTTCACCGGGTCGGAGCGGTGATTTATTTACTTTGCCGCCATCGAAATGATCGGCTAAACGAGACAAAGTTGATTTTCTCTCCTGATCAAACAACCGGAGACAAAAACCGGAAGAAACTGATCGCCTCGCCTATTTGTTTTGAGGCCCGTTTTCCTCTCGCTGACAACCTTTAATGACGGTGGCCTTCGAAGGGGGTGTGTTTGTCGAGTTTCTTTTTTCCCAGTGACCCCTAGGTTGTTACCGATAACTGGAACGAGAAAAGATGGAGCGAGATTTATGGAGCTATTGTACTGCGCGGCGAGAAATGCAAATATTGATAAGTGGGAAGCAGTTGGAAAAATTAGAAAAAACCTCAAACATCACGTTCATCGAAGGCCAACTGTTTGTTTGATTTAGTCGATCCGAATGTGAATCGGATTTAAAGCTTGCAGTTTTATTAGTGTGACACTACAAAGTTTACTGTTGCGAGTAAGTTAATTAATATGTGGTCCTCAAGCGTGCTGCCTCATAATGCCTTACGTTTTGACCAATATAGTGTAAGAAAAAAATTAAGAAAACTGAGTGTGCGGTCAAAGAACTACTCAGCTCAGGTCCCAGATCTGACACGTTCTGTAAATCACTCCAGAATTGTATTTGCAGTCGCATTATTCAATCAGGTTGAACCGGTCTAAAGCTTGAGAATCGAAATTTTTTCATCTAATTTCAACTTCCTCGTAGGGAACGAACTGCTGCCAATACGTGTCTCATCGATGAAAATGAATAATATTCGCAAAGTGTCAAGTCTGGTGAATGCAGTGGGGGGAATACAGCTCCCATTCAAGTGATTTAATTGTATCCTGAACCAGTTTTGCTTTGGAGGCGCCAGGAGAAGTGTCACTGAGCCGCACCTGGCGCCTCCATGGGGACCATTAAAAACGGCATTCTGATCGTTTTTCGATCAATGCATGGTTCAGATTGATTATTTGTTATCCGTAGCGATCGGAATTAACGGTTTCACCAGGTTTTAGGAGCTTGTGTTACACAACATGTTTCTGGGGCCGCAGAAAGTCCTCTTTTGGAGTCTTCTGACGCTCTTTCCTTGTTAAGCTGAAATCGCCATTTTTTAATTTTTTAAACCTTTCAAAGCACTGCGATATTCCAAAAACAAGCTCCGAAAAGCATTTGATGCGATTCAGAAGCAGTTTTATTCAAAAGAGAGCACAAACATATTAATCCCCGCATACCGTCATTTTCAAGCACAAAATTTGGCAGTGTCAAACCCTTTTCAAAGATCGGTTGCATACAAAACTATTTTTTTTAACCTGAAATCATTTATCTGGTGTCAAAACAAGGTAATGTTGCCAAAAACGCAAACCTTCTTCTTGGAACTAGAACCGCTGAGCTGAGAGACATTGTCAGTATCTCTGTCGCTATTCGAAACAGTTCGTTTTTATGCAAAAAAATCTTTTCAACATTCCCATTCTCAAGTTTTAGACCTGTAAATACTACTGTAGAGCTGCCCTGGGCTATCCCTGCCAAGCGAAGTGTTCAGCAATTACAATTTGACCACGCTCGGCAGCCATATTTTAGCCGCCGGTTGCATGCGCCGACAATGATCAAGAGTGACACGAGGTAATGCGCAATCCTATCAATTAAACCCACAAACCGGTTGATGGGAGATAGCGTGTTCACAATGTGCCCGTACCAGATAACGCTCCAGCGGACATTTGCATTCTGTATGGCATGACTCCAAATCGCTGAATCGTTCTGGATCGTAAATCACGTGAGAAAGTTGCGCACAGCCTCGAAGATGGTGACGATCCACTGATGAAGTTAATTAAAACGGGGGCCCACGGAGACTCGTCCAGGCGGCCTGACGTGGGCTGTGTTGATGACGTCCGGCGGCCGACGTCAAGTGGCGCCGTAGAACAAAAAGTGGCCGACCCAATTAATCGAGGTGGAGCTACTGGTGAGGGAAGATGGCTGTCACCAGTATCAATTAGACTTAAGTTATCGCCCGCAAACCGCAAAAACCAAAAGTGTGAACCCCCCACACCGGCCAGCTCAGTGACGTATTAAGTCCGCCATGCGTCACCGCGATTCTTTAGATTAGTGAGGCGGTGTGACTCCGACTGGCAAGATTGATAATGGACCTATGCACTGCACAACCGTAACAACCTTGACACCTCTCCGCAGGGATGAACTGCACGCAACCCGCCATCGATGACTTTCCACGGGATCTGTTCACCGAGGAGCAGCGGCAGAACGGAGCGATAGTTTTACACGCAATTGCTAGTTTATATTTATTTGTAGCATTGGCCGTAGTTTGTGATAAGTATTTTGTACCTGCCGTCGAGATGATATGCCAAGGTAAGCCAAGGTGTCCCGCCTATTTAATCAACCGATTAGGCTAGGACCCCCCCTGGCGTGCGGCTGCTGATTAAAACCGAACCTGATGCCGTTTCCTTGTGCGTTTTCTCGCCGACAGCGCTAAACATGTCCAACGACGTGGCGGGCGCAACGTTTATGGCGGCGGCCACCTCGGCCCCGGAGCTGTTCGTCAACGTGATAGGCACGTTCATCACGGAGGGCGACCTGGGCGTCGGCACCATCGTTGGTTCGGCCGTCTTCAACATCCTGGCGGTGGCCGCCTGCTGCGGCATCGGTGCCGGGATGGTACGGTCCGCTTGCGCCGGCGTCAGTCTAATTAATCCTGGCCCTGATCACTTTCCGCACCTTCTTCCGTTCCGTAGGTAGTCCCGCTCGACTGGTGGCCACTGACGCGGGACTGCCTGGCGTACGGGATCACGGTGGCCATCCTGATTTGCATCATCCACGACGAGCGGGTCGAGTGGTACGAGGCCCTCATACTGGTGCTGCTGTACATCGTCTACATCGCCGTCATGTACTACGACAAGTCGTTCCAGAAGTGCGCCAGAGGTACGCTCCGCTCTTCACTGTTCAATTTGGCCCCGTTGTTTCCATTAATTAGTTGTGCAACGTTCTACCATTCCGAGCAATGGGTGGCCTAGTCGGTAATCGTGAAATTAATTTTTTTTTGGTAAACTTTCCGTTTAACTTATTGAGTAGCGTGGGTTTTCTCCAGTTTGTTTCGTTTTCTTGTCCAAAACAACTGAGCTGGTGCGGAAGCGAATCGAGCGACAGCTGGCTCAAATTTGGGTCGATCGGTCGTAAGGTCGTTTTAACAAAAGGACCAAACAAGAAAGGAAAACCCTAAAGGATAGGACTAAAGGATACTTCTACGTGGTCGCATCAAAAAGTTGCGCGACATTTAAATTTCCGCGGGCTACGTATGTCTGATGTTTTATTTTCGTCTATTTTGAGTAATCAGTCAATTTTTGACAGCTGTTTAGCTTGGACAAGATTTCACTCTTGGTCGATTTTTGTCTACTGCAACCGTTGTGCACGAACCGGTAATTTGAGTTAAGGAAGAAGTAAAAAACAAAGGAAAAAGTCACAGGAAGCCAGACCTGGGGAACAAGTGGCTTTGGCATCACTAGAGTGTCGCTTATGCCAAAAATTCGGACAGAAACAACTATGTGTGAGCAGAGGCGCAAAAGTCACTTTTGGGTTTCCCACAATAACTTGCAAGAAATATTATTTTTTGACCGTTCTATCCTTTGGCAACAACTTGCGATACACCACGATCCTGCAATTGAAGAAAACTGCAAGCTAA
Organism: Anopheles bellator; assembly: GCF_943735745.2. Classification (NCBI taxonomy): domain Eukaryota; kingdom Metazoa; phylum Arthropoda; class Insecta; order Diptera; family Culicidae; genus Anopheles; species Anopheles bellator. The sequence goes on along the minus strand of NC_071285.1, from coordinate 27,372,156 downwards.
ACTGTTCACATTGGACCTAACTTGGCTTTTAGAAGTTCAAATTTTCTCGGCCCTCTGAAAATATTTTAAACAACCGATAAACGCTGCTTTGGGTCATAATGGCTTCACCAAAAGCCACAGTCAACATTTTAAATGCGTTCGCGCTCTCCATTTCATTTTTAATGCAAAATTTGATAAAGATTCATTGCCATTCATTTTTTGCAATAGAGCAAAAATCGACGATGAGCCGAATTTTGTCCAAGCAAAACAGCTGTCAGAAAATTGACCGATTACTCAAAATGGACGAACTTTTCACCATAAGTCACTCTGGGCGGCCACATGAAGCGAACATAAACGATCTGACATTTCAGATAAATGCCAAACTGTTTGCGCTTATGTGAAAACGTTTATGCCTCAGCGCACACGTAAAAACTGTTAGCAAACGCTTTACTTACAAACAGAGGATAATGTAAGTTCTTATTTGCTGGTATAGCCAAAAAAATCTGAAAAGAACGAAACAATATTCAGATATCAATTTATTTTTCTTCGATTTCTATTTTCTCGGACTAAAAACACGAACGTAAACACGTTAGACATTTCGTTTTTATATTTTTGCTGCCACACGAAGCGTAAACGATTTGACATTACAAATTAATTTAACGCTAGTTTTCACGCCTCATGTAGCCCCCCCAGTAACACTGCCAAAAACGAATATACGCAGCCCGCGGAAATTGAAACGTCGCAAAATTTTTTGGACAGCCCCAATATGTCGGATATGACGCACTTGAGACAGCTATCTATGGAAACACAGAATTCGAACACAGAGGTTGTTTTGTGTGCGAAATGGATGTAGCTTTCGACGTTGGCTTGGCAACGGAGAGAATGCGGAAACAATTGCCGCTCGAAAGACTGCTCCAAATAACTGCTCGAATTTTGTGTTTCTATCGATACTTGTTTTCCCGGAGAAAATATGGAGTAACTAACACAACGCGGGGGGTTAAAAAAAATTGACCATTAACCTCCGCTTCCGGTGCACACGCACTCCCACACACACACACTGTGTTTCATTTGCAATTGTTTCACCCATCCGCGCACTTACAGGTGGTTTGAAGCACGCCCGAAAACGAAGATCGCACGACACGTGCAGCAGCCTCAAGTCGGTCTCGAGCAGAACGCAAGGTAGCCCCACACCCGGAACACCCTCCTCTCCATATCCACTCGCCTGCCCCTTTCGATCGAGTGATGAATGTATGTTTGTATGTACTCTTCTCTTCTTTCCGCGGCCACATACGAAACGAATCAATTTAGAGGCAATTGAGGCGCGGGTACCGCTGCGCATCGGACACTTCCAGCAGAACGGCAACTTGAAGAGTGGAGTCGCCGCCGCCGCCCATCTGGATGCAGCAGGTCCCGAATTGACGTCAGCAGCGTCGGCCTCCGGGGCTTCCGTGGCGGTTGAAGTGGAGATGCAAATTAAGCCATCGAGCGTGGTACCGATCGAGCCGGAGTCGGCCGTCGAGCAGGAGACCACAGCCGGTGAGGGAGTACCGGAGCGGCCACCGCCACCTCCGAGCCCGGTAACACCGCCCGCCAACCACGAGAACCGGCCGGACAGTAAGGGCGGACCAGCGAACGGTGGAGACGGCGGACCCGGCCCTGTGGCCGAAGCGGTGGTGAGGGCGCTCGAGAGCGGCACCGTCCTGACCGGGAGCTCGACGCAGCAGGACCTGCAACCGGCCACGGCGAACGGCATCAACGGGGAGCCGAGCGATGCGGACCCACCGACGGCCGATGACGACGAAGAGTTTCGGCTGCTCAGGTACCCGTTCGGCAAGGGCGCTTTCCGGCAGTTCTCGTGGATCATCACCTGGCCGATCCACCTGCTGTTCATGTTCACCATCCCGAACTGCGAGAAGCCCCGCTTCCGGAGCTGGTTTCCGCTCACGTTCATCATGTGCATCGTGTGGATCGGCTCTCTGTCGTACGTGGTCGCCTGGATGATCACCATCATCGGTAAGCGTTCTCTCGAGTTCGTGAGCGCCATTGGGAAATCACCGATGACGTATTCGGGTTGTTATCCGATCAATTTGAGCGTACGGGTAGAAACAGCCGCCGTAAGCTGGTGAGACAACAGGCAGCGTTTTCGACATCGCAGGCTGGCCAGGGGAGTCAGATACGGTCGGGCTGATAGGGTGCGAAGATATCCGATTCCACGTCGACGACGATAGCGACGGCTGAAGCACGGCTGAAGTTTTGCATGCGGTCCATCACTGGCACGTCTGGCCGGCGTGCCCGATAAGACAGGACCGGCTAATCCTCCGGCTGGTCCTGTGGGTCCGTGTGGTCCGTGGGTGAATGAAATTATCAGATAACGCCCGGAAGGGGTGCTCGTCTCTCTCTCTCGCTCTCTCTGTGTGGTTCCCCTGTAAGTGAGTAACGCTTCTCCTCCGGTCTCTTGGTCTCCGGCAGGCGATACGCTCAAGATACCGGACTCCGTAATGGGCATCACGTTTTTGGCGGCAGGCACCAGCGTTCCGGAGGCCGTCTCCAGCGTTATAGTGGCGAAGCAGGGTACGTAGGCTTGGCGCGCAGACCGGTCCGATGGGACGATAATGTGAGGTCGGTGGGTGCGCTTGTCTTTTACAGGGCACGGCTCAATGGGCATCAGCAACTCGATCGGCTCGAACACGTTCGACATTCTGCTGTGCCTCGGGCTGCCGTGGTTCATCAAGGCGGCCTTCTCACCGATCGAACCGGGCCACCACTGGGTTGGCATCAACTCGGCTGGCCTGGAGTACTCGGCCATCTCGCTGCTGTCGACGCTGCTGATGCTGTACATCGCGTTCTCGCTGAACAAGTTCAAGCTGGACCGTCGGGTCGGGAACGCCTGCCTCATCATGTACGCCGTGTTCCTCATCCTCGCCAGTCTGATCGAGCTGAACGTGTTCTTCCGGGTGAACCTGCCGACCTGCGGACGGTGAACGGCGAACGGCCCTAGCTGGAGCCCGCAGTAGTTTGTAGGACGTCCTTTCGGCCAACCTTCTCCTCATCGCTGCAAATCTCTCTCTGTCTCTCTCTGTATTGTAAGAACGATCATCAATCGATCGGTAACAAAGCTGGTGTCTGGTCTGGTGGAGCAGCGCCACTACCGGCCAATGAATGGCCGATCAATGACCAAACATCCCGACACCCTAAGCGATGTCGGTGCCAAAGGTTTCCGGAAACAAAACTAGACCATAGTCATAGGTTTCGCGTGTGTGTTGGCGTTGCACCTTCACCGTGGCGCGTTTCTTTCACACCATGTGTTAATCTCTCCATATCGCCGGCGGAAGACTACTACCAGACTACATCACGTATCGTCGTAGTTTTGATGGCATCGGCCCGGGTTGTTCCCGGAACAACCCTTCCAGCTGTCTGTTTGGCCTGCCTATTGTAAATATTATTCTCTAAACGCGTGCTCTATCTCTCTATCTCTCTGTTTGTCTCTCTCTACACTTTGTCGAACGATTAGCGGTACGGGTCACAGTGTGTTACTGGCGCGCACGGGCAAGCTCCTTCACCTGGCGAGAAGAGAAAAGAAATAAAGTTAAAAAAAATAGAACCTGTACTGTCAGTAGAAGCTTGTTGCTGTCGCAAAATAGCAAAACCCACGAGGAACCATCAAGAAGAGGTAGTGAAATAAAACTATAGTACACATATTAATGAAATACATGTTACATTCCTAAGGTACCCTCCTGCACGTGGTGGTTCCATTATTTCGAGTGGAGGGGAAACGCGAAGTCCCGGATGTTGGCACGCGGCCTGGCATGAAGGTCAAATCTGTTGGGGCGATCTAAAGCCACAGGAAAATATCATTAGAATGTGGCACCGTGCATGTTGACACTCTAATTCCTTTCCCGAGGCTGCGTCCGTGGCGCTGATAGGAGGCACGTACTGGAGAGAGAGTGTTCGAGAACTGTAGTTCGGTGCCATCGGAAGTTTCCCGCCCGACATGATCTGTGTTTGCTCACACCGACAGCACAGATCTAGAGCCTCGTCGATCGAGAGAGATCCACGTAGAACGTCGAAAAGAGGTTGACCGAGCCATCCATCCGAGCGAGACGAAATTAACCTGTGGAAGGATCCCCGTGTGCAGTCCCCGTCGAGAGATGCTGTTGATTTATGGTCGCCTGTTATCAGGTCCGCTGGATCGCAAACACGACGCGGCGGGCGGCTGTGCTGTCGAGGTGCGTCGACCAACGGTATAAAAGCGACCCCGGACGAGCAGATTAACTTTCTTTTCTCCCGCACCCAACCAACGGAGAGCCGAACCGGTGGCTGCTGTTGAGTGTTGGTCGTTCGGTGTTGCTGCTGCTGCTGGTGCGCTGTGAAGAGTGATTGTCCCGATCGATCGATCGCGAGTGTACGTGTAGCGACTTCAGGTCCAGGAGTTCGGTGACGCGTGCGATGGTAAAATCTAGGACTAGCACCGCAAACGGGACCCGGTCGTTCGGTATCCGCAATCGGAAGGTACGGCTAGCGTTTGTGCTGCGCGTGCTGTGTGTGCTGTGTTTGGGATCGCTGCAGATCCTCAACCTAGCGATCGCACCACCGAATGGCGGTGGGCTTGGGGATGGCGTAGTACGTCCGGCAGCGGCCACCGGTGCCGCCCGTCGCTTGCTGAGCGTGCCCCAGAGTGAACTGGAACTGTTGGTGCTCGTGAACGGCACCCTTCTGCCGGAGGTCGGACTCGAACCGAGCACGACACCGAGCGGTGAAGGGAATGGGACGGAGGCCGTGGACCACGAGCGCAACTGCACCCCGGCGGCCATCTTCGAGTTCCCGTCGGATGGGTTTACGCGCGAGGATCGGCGCCATGGCTGGATCGCGGTGCACGTCGTGGTGGCCTGCTACTGCTTCTGGCTGCTCGCGATCGTGTGCGACGACTACTTTGTGCCGGCGATCGAGTTGATGTGCAAAAGTAGCGTGACTGCGAGCGGGTGTGCCCGTCGTTTGGAGTAGTCGATTTTCAGTTGTACGTTTCTCACCATTCTAGAGCTGCAGGTGAAGGAAGATGTGGCCGGAGCGACGTTTATGGCTGCCGCTTCGTCCAGCCCGGAGCTGTTCATCAACTGCGTCGGTACGTTCGTGACGAAGGGTGATCTCGGGGTCGGGGCCGTCGTGGGATCGGCCGTCTTCAACATCCTGGCCGTGCCGGCCGTGTGCGGTTTGCTCGGCGGACAGGTAAGCGCCCGGAAACGCCCGGAGTTATGCAACCGGCTGCGGTGAGCTGATGTTCTCCTCATACTTTCCAAACTATCGCGTTTACAGGTAGTGCAGCTACGATGGTGGCCTGTTACGCGCGACTCCTTGATGTACGGAATGGCGGTTATCGGACTGATAGCGGTGCTGTACGATGGTCGAGTGATGTGGTACGAAGCCATGATCCTCGTTTCAGCCTACATCCTGTACATTGCAGGTCAGTCGCCGTTGTTGTTGTTGGGTTACGCACTCTACTGTAAGTTCACAACAAATCAGCCATTGTGGCGAACTACGCGGGTCTGGTATCTATTCACAGACAACCGTCGCCGTGGCCGTGCCTTCCTATTTTTGCCATGGAAGATCCTGGTCCATAGCCGTGTGTGTGTACCAGACAAGTTGAGGCTTTCCCAGTCCCAGTTTTACGTTGCTACTTATCGCGTTACCTTTATCAAAACATTCCTCTCTGGGCCTCATCGCTCATGTCAGCGTAATAAAAAGCGGGCGGCATTGATAGAAAAGAACCCCTCTGAAAACAGCCGTCTCATCGGGAAATCTTATCGAGAAAGGACAGTTTCGTTCGTAGTACAGAAGCGAATTATGTTTACGATTACTCCTGCGTTATCGCTTACGACGCATCAATCGGAGCGCCCGAACGTGGAATCTAAGTGACGACGTAAATCACGGCGTATAAGCCTTCGCAACGCGGTTGCATTCTAAAGTACAAACGTGAGCTTCACTACGTCCCCCGATTCCAAACTCCAAACTGCCCCCGTGGTGTTCCCGTGGGCCTCCCGGGCAGTCCCAGGTGATGGCCTTATCTTTGGTCCCAACCGCGAAACACACGACACTCGCTCTCTCTCTCTCGCTCTCTCCCTGCCCACCTGTCACACCGTGTTGCTGTGTCCTCAATCTCACCTCTGTTTGAATTGCATCTGGGCAGCTCCTCGTTTTGTTGACCGGTGTGGGGCATTCTCGGTGGCCGATAAAACGCCAGGTTCACCTGAATGTTTGATCTGGCTGGACCGGACCATTTTGCAACATTGTTGCCTCCCGGGACCGGAGTCCGCGAGCACAACTAAGTTGTAATCTTTCGGTTCGGTTCGGGGCGTTCGTAGAAATGGCAATGAACTTGACTTAGACGGGCCACGGGAGATTTTGGGCAGTTTCCGAGCAAGATTCGGAAGATAGCATGTTGCGTGTGCATTTCTGGGAAAACATCTTCTTTCTACGGAATTCCTACAGAATTGCGGTTGATTCTTGTGTTACGGGGTGGTTCCAAGATCGAGATGGTACGGAAATGGGCATTCAATTATTTTTGTAACCTCACATCAGATGAGAGGCACTGAAATGGATTAGGAACAATTAACTTATCGTTTTGTAAATATTGCTCCTGCCATGAATCAACTCATGACGGTTGGCTGTCCAAAGTTCTTCCGACCGACGACGTTCCGACGACGGATGACGTCAACGGTCAACTCCTCTTTCCGTCGCTGATTCCCGCTGGCGGGGATTTAAAGCTTGTGGTCCGTTATCTGTGTCCACACTAACCGCCGCTGATTGAGCGTATCCAATGACGTAGTCCATTGAGTTGGGCTTCTCTTCGGCTTCTCTCCTTACAAGCGAAAATGGAAATCAGTTTGAAGATTTTCTGGAAGTAATCCGATATTAACTCACATAACATATTTGAAAGACATTGACCAAAATTCCATTCACATTCCTCACGGCAGCGATGTACTGCAACGATCCGATCAATCGCTTCATGTCGAAGACCTTCCGCCGGAAGTCGTACGTTCGCCCGTACACGGAAGTGACAGAAATCTCTCCCTTGCTCTCCAACGGGGCCAACGGAAAATCGGTCGCCCCCGGAGCCAAGAATGGCACCGGTGCGCTCCACGTGTGTGACAGTGACGCCAGCGACGACAGCTTCGAGGACTACGGTAAGTTGTGTGTGACGGTGTGCGCACCCAAGGATCCAAGAGAGCTATCCACCAGAACCTGGTCCACCGATAAAGTCCGCCTTCTGGACGCACTGTTTCCCATCCCGCCAGAGCTAGCGACGTCTCCGTGGAACCACCGGGACGACAATCTGGCTACGTTCATCTGCCGCTGGCCCATTACGTTCGTCCTGTGGGCGACCATACCGGACTGTCGGCGCTATCCCCGGTTGCGGCTGGTAACGTTTTTCGCCTGCATTTTCTGGATCGGTATCACGGCGTACTTCGTCGCGTTCCTGATAACGGTGGTTGGTAAGTCCGAGCTAGCCATTTCTTTGCTTCTTGGTTGGCTGTTCTAATGCTTTCGCCTTGCTTTCATTAGGTGACACGATCGACATACCGGACTCGGTGATGGGCCTGACGTTCCTGGCGGCCGGAACTAGCGTGCCGGAGGCAGTCTCCAGTATTATCGTGACCAATCAGGGCCACGGTGAGATGGGCATCAGCAATTCAATCGGCTCGAACACGTTCGACATTCTGCTGTGCCTTGGGTTGCCCTGGCTGATCAAGTCGCTCGCCCTCCCCGCTGTGCCGGGGGAACGTTGGGTCACGCTTAACTCGTCCGGGTTGACGTACTCGGCGATTTCGCTACTGTCAACACTCTGCGGTCTGTATTTGGCGTTCTGGTTTAATCGCTTCAAGCTCGACTGGAAGGTGGGCCTCACCTGTCTGTCGATGTATATCGGCTTCCTGACCGTGTCTAGTCTGATCGAGCTGAATGTGTTCTTCCCAGTGAATGTTCCTACCTGTCCACACTGAGTGTTTGCCTCGCTGAAGGACTAAAGCTAGCGTTCGTTTAATGATACTCTGGTGGAATAGAGTTATGCCATCTGATAATGAATAAATCTGATAATGTAAGAAGCTAACGAATGTAATGTTGACATTCCAGGAAATAAAAATATGGAAATGAACTATATGCGCTGTGCCTACCTTCAGGAGCAAGTTCAGGATCCTGAATACGGTTGCAGCCATATGTTCCCCTGTTACTTTACTAGAATTTTTACCACAGCTCTACAGCGACACTGCTTAAGGTACGTTCGAAAAGAACCATCGTAGAGTGTTGCGTACGATGCGAACCATAAGGACCTCTAATCAATCACCTCGGGCACGTGTTTCGTGTGTGACCTGACGATTGAGGAAGCAAAGGTATAATCGATACACATCTCCCGAAATGTGCGTCATTAGTACGATTTCAGATATCAGCTTTCGTGTAGCGACAGTGAAAAGGATGTATGATTCGTTGAACGTGCGCCCACCGCTAATACAGCAATCGGACCGGGTTAAGCCTATCGTCGGGCCGTTAGCGCACGTCATTCCGGGATCCTCAATCGTGGCCCGTGATAAACCAATTATTTTCCCATCACCAATCGATTTTTGTTTGCCTTTTTCATTGCGAACAACTTTCATGTCACCACCGTCAGATAACAATGCGGAACATCCATTTTTCGCATTGTGTACGATGGAAGGCGCCCGGTCGGTAGGAATGGTCAAACATTGCACACCCATCAAGGAACTCTGCCGCGCGAAAAGAGTGCAAGTAACGATGGTAATACCGAAGGTAATAAAGCATGACTCATACAGGAAGATACCAGGGGGGTCGATGGGCTTTTTCCTTCGGCCCAATGTCATTGATGGAAGATTATGCGGCGTTTTGCTGTAGGTCTCGTTTTACGACATGTTCTAACTGATTAATTCGTTAGTCACTGCGCACACCCAGGGTGTAGATATCGAGCGGTCGTGGTAGGGGCTCGGGACACGTAAGGATCAACCTGAAGCCTGAACGCTTGGAGAAAGTCACGAATGCGTCCGATTTACGTTATAACCTCATCTGGGTCGACAAATCGCTTGAGATCATCGTGATTTTTGTGGCACCAGATTTAGGGCCGAACGCAATAAAACCAGACGCGGTAACATCGGTTATCCTTCAATCGGTTTATGGTGGATCTTTCTCTCTGTTTATTTATGGCGCCGTGAACCTTTAGCCTGGAGACAGATTTGGCTGGGATTTTGGGCTGTTTGAAGTATCTCATTTATGGGGCGATCTATGCCGCTTGGACACGGGTTCTCTTCAATTCCAATGCCTTGGGAAAGAGTTTGGAGATTGGGAGATTTTAGTTTTACCTCTCGCATGCAAGCATCATCCTAACTGTTGATCAAGCCCGTTAAAGTCACGATCACTAGAAGGGCGGTAAATGGCATCGACGTAAGCGTAATCCTGCGCTGCTCATCGGGCACCAACACCGACCCTATTTGTGACCGTTCTGGATAAATCGGAATCGGCCGATAAAGTGTGAGCTCAACTCGATAAAGTGCGCGTAATCGGGTATCCAGATATCGCTTGGGGCATGGTGCCCGAACGGTGTGGCAGGTGCTTCGGTGGCCTGTGCCCGTGAGCCCGGCTTGTTGTGGTTGGGCAGCGGGCAAAAAAGGCCTTCACCTACTGGCTATAGCAGCAGTCGCGCGCCGATCAGCGACCGAACGGTACACCGGAACCCACCAATCCGGGACAGCCCCCCCGAGTGCCACAGGATCGCACCAGCAAGTGTCGAGCGACCAACTTCGGTTACTCCGATAGTGAATGGTGGTGATACTCATCTGGATCGAGATCGAGATTGATGCGAGAAGGGTGCTGTGTGCGACAATGAGGTAGTGTCTTTTGCGGTCAAAACAAACAAAAGAGCAGTGTGCGTGTCAGTGTGCAGTGGCCACGCAGAAAATGCCCCACAACGAGTAACCCTGCCGCACGTGGACAACGGATCCAAAACGGTGCCAGGTCGCCACCGAACGGTTCCGTTAGAGTGAGAAGAGATCGAGTTCGGGTATCTGTTCAGTGGAAGGTATCCAAAGTGAGCTGCGAATTACGTGTTCGGAACCGTCCAGTGTTGAATTAGTGGCTAGAAACCAGGAATGGCCCGGGCAGCGAGCCGCCTGTCGGTGGTCAGTGTGTTGGTGCTTTTGATGCCCGTGGCCATGTGCATGGTGTTGATAGACAGCCGTGACTACGACGTGGATAGATTGTGTAAGTGTAAAATGTATAACTAATCAATAACAATCTGCAGCCGAACTGTCATGCGTGGTTAAGATTAGTTACAATGATCAATGTGTTCGAATATTTGATCGGTCGGGCATCTATTTGCGAAGCGCTAATCTGTCCCAAAAAGGGGCAGTTTATCGTTCAAGTCAAGAAATTTTCCTATATAATTATTTTTGAACTCGTTTCTTATTTTTAAATCCTGTACCGGGCCTTCAGCTATCAGGAGTTTAAACAGTTCAATCCAGTTTAGTTTCCTACCAATAGTTGTTCATATTCGTCACGGAAGGTATTTAATCGAAAAATTAAATCCCTTGGAGAGGATCAATCACTTCATCTAGAATGAAGTGCTTCTCTACCATACCATAGCTCAAGTTATACGGGATATACGATAAGGATACAATTTAGGACAGAAACTATACGCAATATGTGCCATTCATTTAGTGCAAACGATAGTGCCTTAGTTACGGTTGATGTAAATAGAGCTCTGAAAGAATCGAATTCCATTATTCGCCCTCGGTTGTAGCTGCGGCCGGACTGGATGACTCGACCACGGCTTCGCTGTACTCCAGCACAACTCCACTCCAGAACAACACGACTACCCTAGCGGCACTCCCGATACATCTGACGCTCAACGAAAGAATCGAACTAGAGAAGCTCACCTGGCACTGGTATCCGTGGCGCCGGATCAACTATGAGGTGCTGCCCGACGGACGCACCGAGGAACTCGAGTGCGAAGAGAATTCCGCGATGGACGATCTGCCCGATGACATCTTTACGCGTGAGTAGAACGCTCCGGCCCCTCCGTAGGTGAAGCTAACCGCGATGCCCGTTTCCGTTTCAGAGGAACAACGGCTACAGGGCGCAATCGTGCTGCACTTTGTCGGTTCCATCTACTTCTTCACCCTAGTCGCTTACGTTTGCGGTGAGTACTTCCTGCCGTCGGTCGAGTGTATCTGCGAGGATCTAAATCTAACGCAGGTGAGGTTCGCGTTCGCCGAGCGTACTGGGCCCCGTCGTTTCAAACAATTTCCTTCGTTTTCCTGAACAGGACGTTGCGGCTGCCACGTTTATGGCGATTGCATCCACGATGCCGGAGTTTTTCACCAACACTATCAGCACGTTCATTGCCGACTCGGACATGGGCCTCGGTACGGTGATGGGCTCGCTACTCTTCAACACGCTCGGGGTGGCCGGGTTGGCTGGCATAGCGACAAAAATGGTACGTCGAAATCCTTGCTGTCGGTTGCGCAAACTAATCTTTGAAAACCCTTTCCGCCGTACGTAGCCCGTTCAGCTGGACTGGTGGCCCCTGACGCGCGACGCCTTCATATTCATGGCCCACATCGGGCTGCTAATCGGGTTCGCCTGGGATGGGCGGATCTACTGGTACGAGGCGATGGTGTTCTTCATCCTGTTCTTCCTCTACTTCGTGCTGATGTTCCAGAACAAGCGGCTGATGAAGCTGGCCAAGAAGTATATCGAAGTCAGGTGGAACCTGTGCGCTCGCGTGATTCGTAACATCGAGGAAGACGAGCGAATCGCGGCAGAGGCGCAACGGCAACCGGAACTGCCGACCGTTTCGAACCTGCCGCGCAAGACGCTCGACAAGCCGGCCTTCCGGCCGTCGACGGCGTCGATCCTGTCCGAGCAGATGGCGGAAACCAAGATGCGGATGGGTGAACTGCAGAGTAAGTATGCAGGGTGCGTCCTCACAGCACTATCCGCATTCACTGACGCGCTTTGTACTTTCAGTTCCCACTCGGCACGTGGTGGAAGATACGGGCGAGTACGAAAGCATGACGCTCTGGAAGATCTCGTCGGAAACGTGGTACCGGGCCGCGTGGTGGTGGTACAGCTGGCCGTTACGATTCGTTACGCACTTCACAATCCCCAATCCGGCCGTGACACGCCGTTGGTACCCGCTTACGTTCATCATGTGCGTGGTCTATTTGGCGGGGTGCGCGTTCATGACATTCTGGCTGCTGACCATTATTGGGTACACCTTCGACATTCCCGACTCCGTGATGGGGCTGACGTTTCTGGCGTTCGGTGGCTGCATGCCGGAAGCGGTCTCGGCCATTCTGGTGATCCGTACCGGCAGCGGTGCCATGGGCATCTCGAATGCGATGGGCGCCAACACGCTGGCGATCGTGTTTTCGCTCGGGTTACCGTGGTTCATTCGCACGCTGGCCGACGGTGGCAGCGGTGAAAACGCGTACATGGTGATCGCATCCTACGGACTGCAGTACTCGATCATTGCGCTGCTCGGTGCAGTCATTTTCCTTTACCTGGTGATCTACATTGCCATGTACAAGCTTCGCAAGACCGTCGGCCTGATACTCTTCGTTGGGTACGCGCTGTTCGTCACGTTCATGGTGTTGAACGAGCTGGACGTTATCATTCCCTCCGGTGACGAGTGCTGACCGGCGCATGTATCTCTCGACCAGATCAATATACTCCCAGCTAGGCTTCACTCTTCCATCGTTCCCATCTTGGTAGCGTCCATTTAGTGGTTAAGTGTGTCCTGTTTAGAAAAGTGGTTTAGAACGTAAGTTAAACTGTCTAACATGTCTTAATGCGAGGCTAGTGGTTCACAGAACGCGCGCAATTTATGCTGCCGCCGTTGGTTTTCGTGGTTGTTAGTGACGTCAAATCGGGTGCACTCGACAAACCTGTCATTGTTGTGTTAGGTTTGGATACAAACGAGTTCTATACATTGTGACCGTGTGACCTAGCGATACTCAAGACTGGCTGCAGCGATCACGCGTTAAGAACTAATATTTACACCGACGTTAGCTCGGCAGGGATAAGTCTGTCATAAAAGTGTAGTGTTCAAAACAAGTGCTGTGTGTGTTGCAGGGCATCTAAAAAGCTAGCAAAATATAACTGGTAGCTGGTAACAATTGGTACTTTGTAATAAATGAAAAATACTCCTTGCAAGGTACTCCGCCAGATTGTACTATTACGCGATGGTTGTTCGGTTCCATGCGTTTGGTTTACCGTTTCATTCAAAAGATGACAGCCGATACGGATTGAAGTATCGAAGCCCGACAAAATTTTAAAATCTGCGCCGTCCTTGTTAGAGGTACAATACAAGTGCGAACGTTACAATAGAACTCGATAGCTAACCTTCATCACGTTCACCGTTATCGGAGGTAATTTGCCCCGTCATAATCCATTCCCATCGTAAACCACCGTGATAGCAATGACTTTTATCTAATTCTTTTAACAAATCGATGACATCCATTATCTACGTACGCGGGTTCTGTGTGACTTTTAACCGGTGGCCTTGCCACCTTGGGTTCATCAGATAGCGGTTCGTATTTCTTCACCTTTGGCGCACTTTTCCGATGTTAAATGAATCCTGTTCCAAGCCCCGCCATGTTCGACGCCCCTAAATGTAGGCAATCGATGAGCGTTAAGCGAGAAGTTTGAATGCCGAACTCGGGACTCTTGTTGTTGTTTGAATGTTACTTACCGTAGAGCCGTTGAGATAGCTTAAATTATCCCGTTTAGTGACCTCTTACGATTGGCGTACTTGAAGTAATGCTTGACACTAATGCTCCTGAATGTTATTGCCAGTGGCACATTTAGCTGTAATCAATTGTAGCTAGCTGCGAATAGAGCTCGTCTTCGCAGACACTTGATACCAAGCGGTGTTCCGAGCCGAACCTGTCTGAAAGCCGGCACCGCTACCTGTGGCACTTTCTCCGTGCTGACGGATTGAACCGAACGTCCCACGTTGACGGTCGTTAATCGTCATTAGGCGCAGGCGTCGGAGGAGTTTCGAATTAGGACTTTTCCCGTTCTAAGCTCAACCCCGGCAGTACCTGTAGAAAAACACCCGAACAACCTCTGATACCAGATCGTACCATTTCACCCGTTTTTGTCCTTTCTCCACGCCACGCCACCGGCAGAATGCTGCCCAACAGCTGATGCGCTCGACAGCGACATAAACAGTGAAGGTTGTTAACCGTTTACATCGATAGCGCCCGTTGAAATAGATAGAATTACCGAACCCTTGAGGAACCGCTGATAGCATTACTCACCATCAAGTGCCATCAAGTAGGCATCCCCCAGAAGACGCTAGGTTCCTTGGGCTGCTCAGCCCCCCGCCACGGCAGTTGCTGTTTGGCGCCCATCAAAGGCAGCTGTATCTGCCGATGTGAAGGTGTCCACGCCAAGGTGTGACTGAAAAAGGCTTTAGGGCTTTTGTAACGCTGGTGAAGAAAGCCAAGGCACCTTGTCATTCTCTCGCTTCATGAGTGAATATAGACACCAGATATTGCGTAAAGTTCTTTACCTAGTACTCCGGTCGTGTGAGTGCTGATGAAAAGTTATGAAGTATTCTCCGAGCGAAGGTAGTCTCCGGGCTACTAGGATCGCACTACTGCTAATAGTGTTTGGTGTGCAGTCGCTGAATGCTATATTCGGTAATGGGCTGGTGGTGATAAAATTAAAGTGAAATTACGTTACGGTTTTAAGTTTACTTACCTTCACCAATGCACGATGCGATGGCCAAGTAAATACAGTGTGTTTTGCGTGGGATCTACGAGAAATTGCCCGTGTTTGTCGATGAACGTCCATCAAACGGAAATGATGCGCGCGTCGCCTCCTGGAAGAACGTTATCATTTTACTACCATAACGAACGTCTCGCATTGCCTACTAAGGGGAATGTGGCGTCTTCCGTACCACACTTTACGAGTCGCGACTAAACATTTGCCGTGTCTCCTCCGCCTTACATGGAACCAAGGGAGCGAACTGTAAAACTTGAAGTAGTTTCCATCTTGAGTGGCCACCAAGGGTACGGGAAAAACGTGATCGTCTCCCGTGGTAGGCGGGCTACGCAAACAACGTCCATGCTGCCGCACTTGAATCGGAGACATAGTTACGCCACGCCAAGTTATTTGTGGCAGTGTTGCGGATACTTTGCCGCTGGTGGGGGGATTTTTTGGGGGGAGAAGCCACAGAACCAGAAATTTATCTCCGGGTAGGGTCCGAAACTAATGCTACTTTACCATCCATTTGCAGTTCCAAAGATTGTCACACATCATGCCCTCCGGCTGGAGAATGAAACGTCCGTCGCCCGGGCAACGATCGAGTTCGTGGACCAATCGGTGGACGACACGGCGACGGGCAATGAATCTCAGTCACCGTCGATCTGTATCGTCACCACGAGCCTCGACGATCTGCCGCCGGACGTGTTCAGCGAGGAGCAACGGTTACAGGGAGCCATCGTGCTGCACTTCCTGGCCGCCGTCTACTTCTTCATGCTGCTAGCGTACGTTTGCAGCGACTACTTCCTGCCCTCGGTCGAGCGTCTGTGCGAAGATTTGAAACTGTCGCAGGATGTGGCGGCCGCTACCTTCATGGCTACCGCTACCTCGATGCCGGAGTTTTTCACCAACACCATCAGCACGCTGGCGGTCGACTCGGACATCGGAGTCGGCACGATAATGGGCTCGATGCTGTTCAACACGCTCGGGGTGGCGGCGCTGGTTGGGATGCTGACCAAGATGGTACGATTGGGGCGAGCCAAGAGAGACTCCTACGCACAGCTTTCGCGTGATGGTAAACTGTTTGCTTTTCGTGTCTTTGCAGCACGTACAGCTGGACTGGTGGCCGTTGACGCGCGATTCCATCATCGTGTGCATCTCCACCTCGCTGCTGGTCGTGTGTGTTTGGGATGGCCGGATTGAATGGTACGAGGCAATGCTTTTTACCATCTTCTATGTGCTGTACTTTGTGGTGATGTTCAAGAACGATCGGCTGAAAGCGATTGCGGTACGCTACATTCAGCACAAGTGGAACCTCTGCGGTCGCCTAGAGCTGGAAGTGCCGCAAGATGTGGCACCGGAAGTGGATCGCAAGTGTTCGATTGCTGTGCTCGGGCAAAGCATCAACCAAGTGATGGTGAGCGTTAGTGGAGGTTATCCCGAGAAGATGTCGACAGGATACCGTCAGGAGAATGGTGGCGGGCAGAACAGCACACCAGCAACAGCACCCCAAGTAGTGGATGTGCCTGCCGGGTGCGACGGTTGTAGTGTGGAACGGCCACCGGTCAGCAAGAAGTGGCTTAAATTGACGCACCTACCGGCCAAGTCTACCGCCAACTGGCGCACGGTGCTGTGGTTCTTCACCTGGCCCTACCGGTTGGTCGTGTTCTTCACTGTGCCCGATCCGCAACGGTTTCGGAGGCTGTACCCACTGACATTTCTCTGTTGCATCGGCTGGATCGGACTGAGCGCGTACGTCGTGTTCTGGATGATCTCCGTTATCGGGTTCACGTTCGGCATACCGGACACGGTCATGGGCATGACGTTTCTGGCGTTCGGAGGCTGCATGCCAGAGGCCGCCTCGGCGGTGACGATGATCCGAAAAGGTACGCAGGATCATCGGTTGGATTTTTCAGTCTCAGTGCTAACCACGGCAATTTCTTGCAATTCACAGGAAACGGTGCGATGGGTGTCTCGAACTCGCTCGGTGCCAACACGCTGGCGATCCTGTTTTCGCTCGGTCTGCCCTGGTTCATACGAACCATGATCGACGGTGGCCCATCAACCGGGGCCTACATCGCTATATCTTCATACGGCGTGCAATACTCGGTGCTCGCCCTGTTCGTCGCCATCTTCACGCTCTACCTGGTGCTGTACATCGCGAAATACACACTCCGGAAGCTGGTTGGGGTGGCTCTGGCCATCGGCTATCTGTTGATTGTGACTTTCATGATACTGGCCGAGCTGGACGTGTTCTTCCCCGCCAACAACAGGTGCTAGTGTGATTCCCTGTCCCTTTACGTAGTGTACCATACTGCCGCCGCTGCAGCAATCTGGTTCTAATTAGAAAGTGATGGATTTGAAGCATTTAAAAAGTGCTTCCTACACCGTCGTAATCGCGCCATCGAATCGATGAGTGATAAAAAATCGCTAAAGAATTACGGTAACAGAAGAAGGTAATTATGAAGAAAGAACTACCAAAAAAAATTAAACCAATGTTTGTACATAAAATATGGTTCAATCTAAATCATTCCTAAGACTTCATATTGTTTCAAATTTATAATCTCTGTTACATTCATGTAGAAGAGTAATCTACTAAACAATACAGTAATAAACCACTTGTTAAGGTATGGAAATGGCAAAGAAACTTTAAAAGTTGGTTAAAAAAAACCTAGCCATTGGTTCCCTCAGTAACAAGCTCTTGCCGTAAGCTAATTACGTGTCGTATTTAGCATTTCAAAAGGCGGCTTCAAGTGGTTCGGTCGATAAAAGTACGATTGCATCGTGGTTTATTAGATAGCGGAGAGATATGCCCTCGACCTCTCCGACGGCGGTCACCAAGCTAGATGATCGATACCCGTTGTAATCTTGATAAGGAACTGCTCTTGATATTGACACAGTTCAAGCGCTTTCAAATGCCGCCGCTGTCTCGATTGGCATCATAAACGAAATCTCGACCCAAACCGGTACGCTCATTAGCCGGCGACCCCATTAGGATAATTTGGAAGACACGTATCGGTCAGACGGTGTGCATCTCTCTCCACAACACAGACACCAGTTTACGCCCTTCGCAACAGGTATCTGGTTGCTAGAAGAATTGATAAGAACCAGCCCAGAAAATGGTGCTGTCGACGGATTGTTGTGGTATCTCGTTGCGTCGTTGACCGTTACTTCCGGATTGATTTCGGATATGGAGATAAGAGCTGCGCTTTATGAATGAATCTGGATAGGTCTCCATTGGTTGCTGCTGGCCTAGCAGAGCAGTGTGTATCAATGTTTTGCCTTTCCCAAATTAACAATGTGCTATCTCTTTCATTTCAAATCTCGTCGATCAGTTACCAAATTCAAACGTGAATTGCTAGCTGTTAAGATATTGCATACACAAAGGGGCGCCACTCTAACGGCCAATGGATTTTGAAAAACAAACTGGAACTGGAACTTTTGAAAACCAAATTAATCTGGAAAACCATTTTTCACGATCATTTGCGCTGATAGATTTAAAATAAATTTGTGTCTGTTCGATGACAGCTTAAATGCTTGGGAATAAATAAATTATGATCTATTAGGCTGCCAAAGTTTTGATATTTTTCGCCTCAAGAACGGAAGTGTAATTTTTTCGGCACACCTAATAAATATACACACTTCGTAAAAGTTGTTGGTTTGCTTTAGAAGCAATGAAAATTCGCTGTTTTAATGCAATTTCAATGAACACACAATACATATTGCAAATTTAGCTGCGATTAATTAACTTCAATCAATGGAAAAGAACAACAGATGAAACTGGTAGGCCACTATGATCAGCATACAGAGAATGATTGTTTGCAGAAACGAACAGCGTTGCGCCAGTAGTTTCTGGTGGCTTTTCAAGTTGTTGGCATCGTTATCGTCGGTCGTTTGTGTCTCACTATCACTTGATTTGACCGTTTCCGTTTCAGTCCCCTGATGGGTAAGGCTTTTCGGGGCGTTCTTGGGTGAGTTTACTATTTTGGGCTCTTCTTCCGTCGTTACAGGAGCCTCATTCGAAACGTTCGGCAATTCAGCGTGCTCCAGATGTCCTTCGAAGGGGGTGAAACATTTCATGGGTCCGGCACTCTTTCTCTCCCTTAAATCATTTGGCGCAGTAAGTGTCAGCCGTCCTTCGATGGGTTTGTAAAGTTCTCCGGAGGTGACGGTTGTGCGAGGTATTCCGAATCGAACCACGTCACCAGATTTGATCTCTCGTGCTTCGGTTGGTTGCACTTCACTCTCCGCACAGCCAATGAGTTCGCCGTTAAGGTACGATCCATTACGGCTTCCTAAATCCTGTCATTACCACCGCGTTGGTAGAAATTTTTTATAATGTTTTCGTGCTAAGTCTGGCTAAGAGTCTGCATAGAAACTTACTTTCAGATAGAACTTGCCCTCTAGATAAAACAGAGCAGCATGCTTTCGGGAAACGACTCGGTTACTGAAATACAGAGTCTTGTCCTTATTGATCGGTGGCTTCCGGTCCAACCGGCTAACCAGTGCTTCGGTGCCAGTGTAGAATGAGACCACCCTTTTCTGGAGTATAGAAAAGTTTGAAAGTGCAATTAAACAAGGATTTCTGCAGGCGCTTAGCGCTTACCTGGAATGGCTCCGAATCTTCCGTGCACTCCAGCTCCACAATGCATTGGTTCTTTAGTTTGCGGCTTTTTGCGACATTCATTTTCGGAATTCACGATCAACAATTCGCCACTAGAGTTCGTTGCTGTTTCCTTCCATTCTTCTCGGCACACAGCTTACTCTGATTGATTTCGATTGCATGGTCTGCGTGGTCGAAAACGATTGAAAGTTAAAATTTCGAATCGAACGAAATTTAAATCCGTTACTGCAAAATATATCCCAAGCCGAAGATAAATGAAAAAATCTCTTGTTCTAATTTATACTTCAACATAAATGTGTCGATTTTTTAAATGTTTCCCCACACTTCGTTCAAAGTATCCGTGCATTAACCAAATTCGTGGTTGAATGGAAAAGTTCCCATGTTGCGTTTCAGAATCGTGTATTTTGAAAAGGAAATAATTTGTAAAAATTAGAACCGCGATAGAAAGTACACAATAGCAGTGCAGTACCGAAAAGCATATCGAATTGCGTACTGTAAAGTACGTTTATACAATATTTCTCTTTCCTTACGATCTCTGTGCTTTTGGTTAGACGATCCCAATAAAGTTCGGACGGAAGAAATGAAAGTTTTCCGTCCGCTTCATCAAAACAAAACAATATTGAACCGGAAAAAGAAAGCCAAACCAAACACCGGTGCCGGTGCAATAAATCGCCGGCAAACTGATTGATTCCTGGGGGCCGAGGGCAATTTTTCGGTAATGGCTGGTTCGGGGTGATCATGTGAGCATCGTGCTAATCTGCCATCATATCTATCACGTTTCCACCCTGGCCAATTGGTGTTTTTACCGTTTGTGCTAGTTTTGCGCTACCTTGCTCCTCAGCCAAAATCAGATCAATTTGTTTGATTTTTCTTTTTTCTACTTTGAAATGATTTGCCTCTGCGGTTGAGCATGATCATCTTTGATCCGCTCATAATTCACCCACATACGCCGCATCGGATGCCACTGGAATGATATCGATCCGAACATCCGTTGGATGCTCTTTCGCTTCATTCCCTATCTGGATCACGGGGTGGTTGCAATTATTTGAATAAAAACCCTAATCGACAGCATATGCGGCTGCGGAGTGAAGGAAAATTAGCTAAAAGGAGAGCAGAACTAGTTTCGTGAAGCTGACCACGGGATACTGTGCTGCATACATAATCGGTGATATCACCATCGGTCCGATTGGAAAACCCGCAGTGGAAAAGCGAAATCATGAGCACGATGAGGGTCTCCATATAGAGATTAGTGCGTTCGTGGTCATTGATTTTGTGCTGTCGGCCCTGCTGTGATAAACAACAGTGAAAGTGTAGTTTGGCAAGAAAACAGTGGTGCACTTCCGGTTTATGGTTTTTGTTTATGGTTTACTGCCTTATTTGCTTCCCCCCCTTTGTTGAAATCTCTGGCAGAGGAAAGTTAGCCAAAATTCATTGCTGTTCAATTGCTTATACTGGAGGCTATCGATCGCGTTTCGCACCTTCGTTGGGCACCTTCCTTAAATCGGGGATCATTCATAACAGCTCAAGAGTTCTAACAATACCCCAAAAAGTTTATTTTATATCCAAAACTACACTAAATTGGTGTTTCCCTTCATTCATGGACCGCCGGCATTCGACTGATGCGATCGAATTAGCTTTTTCTGAGAATCGCCAAACAGATAATGGCAACCTTGAGATAATTGTTGGGTGATTATTTTTCCGTCTTCGCATGAATTCGATCCATCCGTTTAGCTTTGCGCGACGAACAATCGGTCACAAGAAGGTCCAAATAGTTTTCCCCCATTTCGACTGACTGTCGATCGTAAAGTCAACGTAAATATGCGCTTCAGCTAACGGAGAGTATGGAGTCGCAAAACGAAACGAATTCCCAAACAAAAAAATCGCGCATTTCTCCTATTGAAGCCCGGTCACGGCGAAGGTCGGCTTTCGTGTGGTGCGAATATAAAGTATTACTTTTTCAGTTTCTTTTACGATGAGAAAGCCATCGAATCGAACTTTCGACCCGTTACGATCGATTTACGCAGCTTGTTTGTGATGCCAAAAAAAAGTCGGAGAAAATGACGAACCAGTGCACGACAAGCGGCACTTTTTCGAAATGGATTCCCTAGTTTTGGGAAAATGGGAATGAGGATGAAAATGGCATTGTGCTGCGTTTCCCTTACTTGAAGGACGAGTTGCAACGTGGCGGTTAGCTTTACGCATTCACACTCAACCAATAATAAGAAGCCCTCTGGCGCGAACCGATGAAATTGCGCATGTGATCAGCGGTCGGCCAGGGCAGGGCAGGGCGATTGGCCAATCACCACAAGTTTCTGGTTTGCGGAAGGAAATCCAATCCAATCGAACAAATTACACTACCGAGAAAAGGCCGACGCCGAAGCCAAACAAGCCCCGCACATCGACCGCTATCATAATTCGCAACTGCACTTAGTTATGCATCGAAACCCGGCTGCATTACGAGCGCTGGCGGAGAATACTTTTGCGCACCGGGATAACAACGAACAAAATAAAAACGGATTCCAATCAACGGGGACGGGGAGCAGGAACAGACGCGAGATGAGCATAATGAGCGATCGGACTGGCCCGGAATTGGTCGGAATTGATTTTTACTCTACCGTTAGCTGCGTTGACCTTCAGGAACCCGCGATGACGCGAGACCAATAGCCGGTTAGCAAAAGACAGCAAACCGTTTTTCACGGTAGAGCTTATGGTTTTTTTTCGAGCCCTTTTATTGTTGTTTCCTAGTATTCTTTTCCTAACAACGTGCTGTCGCAACGTGCACCATTAATTCTGATTCAAATTTTGTCCACGCGTCCAGTTGACAGTTGGAATTAAAGCGAAAGCTTTTCATCGTCGAAAGCGCGCGCGCACGTGGCTCTCTCTCTGAAAGCTCTCGCTCGCTTCGCTCAAATTCGTCTGGCGCTATTTCTCTCTTTGGGAGAGTAAAAAAGTGCGAGCGAATTTTGAGAGCGAAAATTACAATATTTTCTCAATAAAAAATTGAGTTGCAATGTGTAACAAAAGTTTGTATGATTTTAAAAATAATTTCGAACAACGATAAATCGTCACCAAAACACAGTTATTCAAAATTAAAAAGAATTATTAAAATAATAGTTTTCCAAAGCTTTCTTTCTCTTTGTCTCTCTCTCTCTCCCTCTCTTTCGCTCCCTCGCTCTTTCTCTTTTTCCAATGCAGAGACCGGGAACGAAAAAACCAGAGAGAGCGCAGAGAAACGAGAGAGAGAGAGAGAGAGAGAGAAACTTTTCCCTCTCTCTCTCTGCGTTCCTGGTCTCTGTTAGCAAAACTGGTGGCGAAAGAAATCTCCTGTCTCATTTTCAACCCAACAAACCAACAAACCTGCAAAAAGAAGCTTCAGGCTCAAAATCTCTGTAAAAGTCAATAACAACAACCGAAAAAAATTATTTCAAAACCAAAAATTCAAGTGTGCGGTTGCGTTTTGCGTCAACCCGTTCACAGTATTCGGACCGGTTTTGTGTTGAACGCAGAAAAACAGAACGGTTTGAGTGTTTCGTCCTCGGCGGCGACAGTTACGGAGTGAAAAGGGTTACAAATTTCCGGCAACCATCGTTGCAGTAGGCTAACGCACCGAATCGAATAATCCGTTTCGCGGATCATCCAAAAACGATCACTTCGAACCAACAAACCTGTGACAGGGGTCAAAAAACAAAGAGTGGTGCTCGCTTTTCGGCACATTTGCGTCATTCGTTGTGACAACGCGGAAAAGTGCTAGAATTTAGTTCAAATTTCTGGGCAGCAAAACAAAGTGCGAGAGAGAGGATTGGAAGTGCGCGTTTTCGTTTATTGTTTATTTATCGCGTCTCCGTTTGTTGGGAACCCAAAACCTAACAGTGTCGCGTCAGCCGAAAAGTTTGATCAGCTGTGCAGGTACAGGTTTAAGCCTTGCTTAAACTGGTGAACTCACAAGTGCCGGCCAGGACCATCGAATCTGCGACAGCCGCTGGATCGTCTTCACTTTCAGAACACCAACAAACATGCGACAAATCGGAATCGAGGTATGTTATCGGGCGCCATATGGGAATTGTGCGCTCAAAAAATAGTAATCGGTCCGGTGGCTGATAAGGGCAGAATTCTCTTTCGCTATCCGGCTTACGGGCAATAAAATCCGCCGGTTGGGACCCCCGGTTGTGTAACGTTTTAATAGAGAGGGCCCGAAACAAGGCTTATCAAATGATTATCCCACGCAGACCGCGAGTCCGGCCGAGCGTCCGGCAAGAATCAATGATCGAATCAATTTTTGCGCGATTAGATGTTCTACTACGTGTTTTTGCCTGTTTTCCTCGGATAGCGAGGAAATCGCTAAAAACACCTGTATCTTCACAATTGTATTATAAAAAGCCTAAAGTGGACGAGTCGAGCGAATTATCTTCAATTCCCTTTCGAAATGGAGCCTCAGCATAATGGGCCAAATTTGTGGCAAGCAATGTAACTCGCTCTGATTGAAGGTTATCGTTTTCGGCTAAATTGATAATCGTTTTCCAATCGCACCACGCAGTCCGCCGGGTTGGGCCGGCTTCTGCCCCGACTTTCCGTCGACTCATGATGCACCGTGCGTCAGGTGGACGCATTCTAATTTCCTGTCTACGTTTGCGATCGGGGCGTCTACAGAAACAACATCGAAACAGTATCTCTTGGACGCCCGTGGGTCGGGAAAATAAGGGAAATACAAAGAAAAACACGAGTAGAGAGAGAGAGAGAGATGAAGCGAGAAACTGGAAGAGGGAATTGAAAATACAAAAACCTGGTAAAAAGGGGCGAAGTAATTTGATCAACCCGACCGCTAGCATTCTTCCACACATCGAGGGTCCGAAACATATGCGGGGCCCTTTTCTTACTTCGCCCCATTACGTCGAAACCTTCCTTTGAGTGGCTTCTAACTATAGCGAACAAAGTTGAGCTTAAGAGTTTACATTAAACTAACGTCGGCTTCACTGCTGCATGCTTGTCTGGCAACTGCAACCGCCGAGTGCAGCAAAGAGCGTAGCATAGCAGCAGGATCTGGCTACTTGAAGAGGTCTCATGGTCTTACCAGACTTGCTGAGTTTGGCCAACATTACGAAACTAGTCCTTGCTGTTGTATAATTTTACTCTGGCTTTGCTATCGTATGCGACCTGGAAATCGTCGAGGATCAGGGATCTCTGCCGCAAGGAGAAAATCGTTGGCTTTGTTTTGCCTAAAGAATCGCTTGCATTTCGAATTTCGGGAATATTTTTAAAAGTTTTTCAAATTTTGGTATCATTTAATGGTGTTTATGGATTTTTTCTTGGTCCTTTTCTATGTCTTTTCCAAAACGGGCGATCGCTTGATTGTGTACTCTACGCTTACTTCCGGCGTAAGACGGTCGCTCATTGGTAGGGCCTCTGCGCCAGTTAAACTCCCCGGCCAATGTGTTGATGACACGGGACAAGCGCGAAAACTGTGGCGCCCGGAACTGATCGTAGCCAGCACGTACCATATGGGCCCTTTCTGGGGTGCCGCTCCAGCTGCGCATTAGTTCCCCGGTTTTTAACCATTCCGCGCAGTGAAGTTTTTCGTTCTCCAGACCACCAGATGGTCTGCACTTTTTGTAGTGCAAATTAAGCTAGCCATCGTTTTTGCTCATTAGCATATGTTTCATGTTTTCAATGTGTGCTCCACAAAAACAAACCGAGCAAATTCCTTCGACCATTTTGCCGCCGTAACACTGACGCGCACGGCGCAGAGCAAAACCTTCTGATAAAATGTGGCCGGCGGTGCTGTTTTGTTTTTGTTTTCACTAATTTCATAAAGCTTCAATTATGTTTACTGCTGGTGAACCGATCAGGAAAATGGGAAAATGAGTCTCGCGAGAAGGAAGTTTGCACTACGTGCCGTGCGTTGGAAAATCATTATCATTTGTTTTTCATACGGAACTGTGGAGAGACGCGCGATGAACGAGCGCCACAGTAATGGGGGCAATTTAGGTATCTTCCAGATCATTTCTTATGAAATAGGGTGCTCTCCCCTTGCCTCGGGACCCTTTGCCCGTAAGTACGGAAAAAGCGTATTAAGACATCAGACCGGTGAAGCTACTTTCGAGAGGCGGCATTAAGGCTCTCCTCCAAAACTGGGCAGAGTGCCCCCCTTGGCCACAATGGACACCCGCCTTAAGTACACCTTTTAATGACAGTCCCACCGTCTCCAGTCAGTCAGAGTCCCCGCTCCGGCCACCCCTCGGAGCGATGGGAAAGTCAGTTCCATTCCATTACACAAATCATACACGGCGTGTGTATATGAGGGCAGAATGTCCGCGCGCACCGGAAGCAGCCCGGTCCATTGTCGGGCCGGGAAAATGGAGGTGCATTAAACTTCCTTCGCTGGTGCAGCACTTCCGTATGCGAGGTGAGATCCCCGACGTCTTGGGTGTTATATATTTATTCATTTGCGTTGCGTTGTCCGTTTTTTCTGGTCTTCCTATGCTAACGGCGCCCGACGCTGCGATCACTTAACGGAACCGCGTGTGGCGTTGTTTATGAGTCATTAGGGGTATTAATTTAAATAACGCCTCACGTGCTCGAGGAAAAGTGATTTGAAAAGTGAAACGGAGATAACACATCGGGCGGAAACACATCGGGAAAATCTAGCCGTGAGAGAATCATGGAACCGAACCACCTCAAGGTGCGAAAAGTAAAACAGTAACGACGCATACAATCAGTGAAACCACAAACACCGTTGTTACGCCGGCGCTGGGCAGATTTCATTTATCTCGGGGCTCGGAAAATAAATGTTACTCCATCCTCTAATACTAACCGAGCGAATTTATGATCACGGTACACGGTTGCGGCGGGACCGGGTGCCGGAGCATGTTTCTCGTATGATACTCCCGGCACGGCAACATGCGTGCAATCGGATCGGAGACCATAGGTTAGTGGCGCCCAGAGTGTTTAGATTCCTTTCGAAGTAATGATTTGGTTTTCGGGATGGAAATATTTGTAGACCGAGAGAGCCCGAGAGCTGGCCGATATCGTTATTGATATTTCAGTAGAGCTATGCTACCATACACTTCTTCAAAGAGAATACATCCTGTCAAACAATATTTTTTTTTGTATTTTTATAGTAACCATATGTAACCTGATTCCTTCCGCTAAAATTCTATTCTAATTAAATATTATTAAATATATTTAGTTTAATAACAAAAAAACGCCACGAAAAATTCCAATTAACTTATAAGATCGAATACAAACATGTTACGAACGATAACGTAATGTACTTAACAACGTCTAAAAGAGCAAACAAAACACCAACAACTGAAAATGAAGATCAAATTCAAGAAAAAAATGTACGACTGAACACATGCAAACTATAGCTCTATAAAAAGTGGAAACGCGACTGGTAATGTAACAACAGTGCCTGTACCAGCTTCACGTATGGCTCGCTTCAATTTTCAGCAAAACCTGAGACGCGGAGAAACAACAGACTGACTGGCGAGTGTTACGAGTTTACGAGCAACAGCTCAAAGTTTGTCAAACACCACCGGGTTTGGCTTTAATTTAGTTTGCTCTTCAACAACTCCACTCCGGCTAACGACGGCCAAGTGGTTGGTGGGAAAATCGGAGCTTGCAGTACGCGCCGTGGAAAACCACACCTGTCCTTCGGTGAACCACTAGTGACCAGCGGGGCCCGAGTCGAGATGCAGTTGTTACAACACACGTTCCTGTGGACCACGCTGCAGATTGAACTAATTGTTGCTTGGTCCGAAATGGTGGCCACTTTTTGTCCCACAAGAAATTGACAACCCTCGACCGGTGGTTGCTTTCGGCCAGAAATGCGCGCAAGATGATCGCAAGATGCCGGTCACAGGCGTTGCGTTAAAAATGTGTCAACCAACCAGTATTTGAAACATGCGTTTGTTGAGTACTTTCGCGCGAGATGGGTGAAATGGCTGACGGAGTGCGTAAAGTTGGAGCAGAACCGAACGGGTTCGACTCTATTGCCGAACCGCCGAGGGCGTTAAGTGGCGATCAACCGGAGTGAAGGCAAATGTTTGCATGTTCCATTGACAGTGGGCTGTGATGTGGATGCTCCGGTGTAGAGCACTGTCGAGTGATATTGAATCAAGCCCTAGCTCATGGCCGGGTCATACTGGTGCAACAATGCAACAACCGTAAAATGTATCTACGCCAGCTGTGAACGACTTGTGTCACTCGGCGGCCAGCGTTTTCTCGGCCAGTGGACCTACAAGGAAAAGTAAGCACAACATGCTCCATTCATGTATGCTCGTATTTATGTATGCCCAGAACCGGCACCGGCCACGGGATAGAGAGCCATGGCTAATGGGCGAACAACACCACGGCTCCGATAGACTTGCTCCGGTGGGGATCGTTTTTTTATGACGCGGTTCAATCTTCGCTTTCACTCGACGGGGGGGTTTCGAGTGCCTCGCAAAACATGTGTTCTTTGCGGGATGTTGCAGTTTTTTTGGTCTCTCTCTCTTGAGGCCACACTCTTGTGCTCATTTTGCTGCTTTGTTGCTGAAAGTGCCAAAAGCTTCACCGGCGTTGTTGCTGTTGGCGGGCCCGCGTGTTAGAGTTGGATGTATGATTTGATCATCAAACGGAAACAATCGGACGGCGCTAAATGGAAGCTCCATCGATGAGGTTGTAAACCGGGCCCCGAGACGCGGCGTATTTTTTTTTGTAATGTTTTTCCTGTACTTCTACCGGCTCCGTGAAGCTTGACGCACGGAATGCAAATATGTGTTGAAGTTTGAGTCCAAACTGACGGACAAAAAAATCAAAAGTGATCTCTCTACGCGGTGTGCTCGTTCCTTCTCCGACTTGGGGCCAGACCTTAGGACGACGGAGCAGCAGCAGTTCAACGTTTTTCTTTCGTTCTCTGCCGTTCGCCTCTTCGGCACTTTCTCCGGCACTTTTTACCGGCTTCTGGACCTTCGACCAAACAACAGAAAGTACGTACGTGGTTCCGATTAGGCGTTTTTTTTCCCGCTCCACTCGTGGGTAGGTTTTGTTGTGATCACCCCTTTTTTGCCGCAATGGACCGACCGAACATAGCGGGATGGTGTTGCCGAATGGGAAAAAAGCATAATCGACCTCCGATGCGGTCATCGTGGCAAAATAAGAACGTGACTTTATACTCCTTTTGCAGTCCGAGATGGTTGACGTGCCTTTTTTTAAATCGATCACCTGTAGCAGATGAGTTTGTCACGTGCTGGAAAAGCTTCACTTTCGTGCGTGATAATGGGCAGCCAGAGTTGGCCAACCGGCATTGAGGGCTGTATGTTGAGTTGTCCAGAGACCATCAATTTTCGGCTCGATTTTTAGTTGTTTAATAAGTTGAAGAGAGTTGAAACAGGCATGAAAAGGTTGGTCGATCTATCACTTAGCTTAACCAATTAAGTTAAAATCTCTCTTTAGGCCAGTTTAGGCCTGTAGGCCAGTAACAAAGAGGTCCCATGAATTGTTAAGTAGTAACATTTTACCAAAAAAAATGCATAGAGTTGTGCTGATTGCCAAGAGTGATCTTGAATCGATCCGACCACACGAGAGAAGGGTCGGCTATGAAGCGTCTCAAGACCAACTACCAAGTGACCAAAACCAAGGACCAACTACATTAATACTGGGCGGACAATCTTGGAGCGCCCAGCTAAAGACGGGTTCCAATGGTGAAGCTTAAGAAGCAGTATTTCAACATTTGGCAGACCTCGTCTATACGGTTTCTAGGCTCTAGCCGCCTCACACATCAAACTCTCACATTTCGAGTTGTGGTTTAGACGAATGACGAAAAGACAATCAATATCTCGGGTCCCTCCCCAGGGGTAAGACAAATCGCCATAAATCGTGCGCACATGATTGAGGGCGGCCGATAAAGCCGATCCCGGCCAATACAGCGATCACGTGCCATCGATAAGCAATATTTCAAGGAAATCGCAAGGCACCGTGATAACGAAATTGTAAAAAGGGGGCGCCATATTGTGCCCGGAGCCCGGTGGAGCTGCCGCTGGGCAGCGGTTGAGTTGATGTACTACTCCAACTAGTCGAGTCCACTGGGCGGTAATCAATTCGTCTGATTGCCCGTATTGGGGCGTCGTTGTGATAAAGTGGTAATGTAATGGATAGTAATGGATGGTTTTCGTTTTATTGGTGGCGAACCATGAACCTAATCATGCCTCTGTTGTCACTTCGAAGTAGAATAGTGTTTAGCGAGATAGTCTAACGCCGCTATAAAAAGAAGTTGCGGAAGAAACCGATTTTTTCAAATTCAAATTCTTCTCAACATCCACGTTTTGACAGTAAACACGTGCGCCGATTTTCTTGATAAATTTTCCCCTTCTACGGACCGAGAAGCCGATTATTGCAGTGTCGCTCATTGACAGTGTCGTGCATATAATTATGTGGTGGTTGTATAACCAAACTGTCTCAATATGCCGACACTAAATGACTATAATGTTTAATTAAACCCCAGCGGAGGGCTGTCCGTAAAAGGCAAACAATTGGCAGGCAGTGCGGGACACAATTTGTCGTCCCTTTTCGGTGGGCCAGGAATGGGAATTCACCAACCGCAACTGGCGCGGGTTCCTTGATCATGAAGGATAAAATACATAAAAAAACGGTTCAAAAAACCGGTTCACATCACCTTCACTGCCGCGCCGTGGAGCGCTTCGATGGAAAGTAAAAGTCGTTCGTCCGGATATGTTGTGCGTCGAATGTGGATCGTGATGACGGCAACAGGGAGCAGCCTTATTATGGTGTTCCCGGCGCATCATGATGTGGCGGCGTTCGGCAGACCGAAAGCGGATCCCGGAGAAACGGCTTGACGGTTGGGCCCTTTTCTCCCATTTCACTGTCGCGCACAGTGTTTTGGACCTTTTGCCACGGTCTCCATGGCGGTTACATTTTGCGCCTGCATGATGCATGCAATCATATCGACACATACAAACGTACGTGCCGGGGTGGCCGCGAGAAAGAATTATTCAACTCCAAAAAGGTCGGCAATTCTCTAACCCCCCGCACGCTGTGGGGCTGAGAAAAATGAAACGCAAAAAACATTGTGAAAAAAGGTCACATTCGTGGGACAACCACATTCCGCCACCTTTCCCACGACACACCCTCGTCACTGCCCGGGGGGCTCGCGGACTGGATCGGAAGGAAATGTTCGGAGAAATCTTTCCATACTTTGCATGTTTCCCACTCGCAACGGGCCATGCACCGCGAATGGCAGAATGAAACAGCTCTGATTAAACGATTTTTACTTCCGATACAGAAGTCATTGACTTTGTGAAAGGTTGCAGTACGAAACGGTTGCCAAAGTTCGGCTCTATCGGAGAAAATATTGTTCACATATTCAATGGGCAATTTTTGAGTTTTATAGCGTGCTTCAACATCAATTTTAATTTAGTGTAATTCAACATTGCAAAAAAAAATTGCAAACAACATTGACAACTTCCAAACGTGTCTGTTTGCAAGTAAAAGAATGGAATAGCAGGGCAAAATCAGCAAACTCAATTGAATAATTAATTGTAAAACATTTGACCACAACATAAATTGGATTAGATTCAGCTCTTATTAGATTTGTTATGATTATTAGAACGAGCGAACTGATGGCTTTCGCATACAAACCGAGCAAATGAATGCATGACGGATGGATGATCCAAGGACGAACAGCAAAGTAAATAGAAAAAAATCGCATCCTCGTTGGCCTCCTTAATAGAACCTAAAAAAACGGTGTGTTCCTTGCACTTCCGTCACAAGAAAACAAAAATCAGAAAATACGAGTTAAGAGGCAATGTTTTATGGTCAGCCCTCGTGACACCTACCAAACGCTGCCAGCAACAATCGATTGGTTATCAATTATCGTCCCCCCGTTGGCACGGCACGAAAACAAGCTCGGCCTCACATAAAAACGGCCGACCAACAGCCATCAATAAAAGAATGGATGGATGGGAGGCCCACATTTGATGTCTCCCTGTGTCGGATTTCGACCGGCCGGTGGCTTGATGACCCTGTGGGACTCCCTGTGTTCAATGTTGTGTTCTTTTCCGCACAACATCACACCAGCAACATGAAACATCAAACACCGATAATTGATAATGTGTGGCCGACAAGAAAATAAGCCTTCGGGGAGGAATGTTCCGTGCGTAAGACGTGGCTGCGTCGCTCTCTTTCTCTCATCCCCGACGATTCACCTGATTCGATTCGAGTGCCGGACGTCCTTACAGGTGGCAAGAGTCCGGTGTTCTCTGAAGTACGGCGCTGGACGCCTTCTTCGCGGGTCGGGTCGGCTTATCTTATCGCGGTCTGCCCGTCCGGTGGTCCGGTTCCCTCTATGAGGTGAAGTGTTTTCCCGCGCAGCAAACTGCGAAACACAGAACCACCTCCATATTCCAGCCGCTGACACACAGCCGCGGGTCCGATAACGCACCGGTGAAGCCAAAGTGCAAAATGAAAGAAAGAAAGTACAGTTGGTGGTATCGTTCGAAGAAGTGCTTCAAGTGAATGTGAACGCTGTGCGTGGAAGTACTTGAGATGGACACAGCAAAACTTGACCAACAGGAAAAACCTTAAAAATTGTATTTAAATTATTTTGAAAACTGCATAGCAAATCAGAAAAATTGAAATCGCAACTTTATGCGACTTTTCCTTAACACTCTTACAACACATTGGCACTTGTTTGGAAGCCTCTTAGCCCTTCTTTTATGGCAAATTCTTACCGATCTTTCTATCATTCACTTTCCCTATCAATCTACTGCTGCAGTTCGGTGACGATATTGATGTTATCTTCTGCATACCACTTCTTAGCTACCTTTTCACAGCGACAAGTGGCTAAATAAGGCCATAAGGAGTATGCGCCATGGAATAAAATGCTATAATTGTTTCCTTTTTTAATTTTTTTTATTCAAACCTATCGATTCTTCGAGTTTGAAGTAAGAAATTGTTGATTTTATGGTCCGCTCTACTCAAGGTCAGCCATATCTGGGGGGCTACATGAGGCGTGAAAACTAGCGTAAAATTAATTTGTAATGTCAAAACGTTTACGCTTCGTGTGGCAGCAAAAATATAAAAACGAAATGTCAAACGTGTTTACTTTCGTGTTTTTGGTCCGAGAAAATAGAAATAGAAGAGAAATTAATTGATTTCTGAATATTTTTTTCTGTTTTTTCCGATTTTGTTGTTTGTTTGTCCGCAAATAAGAACTTAAATTATCCTCTGTGTGTAAGCAAAGCGTATGAAAAACATAATTACGCTTGGGTTTACGCTTCGGCCGACCCGTAAACGTTTTGACAAAGGCGCAGCAGTTTGGCATTAATCTGTAATGTCAAAAACATTACGTTACGCCTAATGTAGCTCCCCAGTATCGTATGTTTTAAAACAAACATCAACAACTTCATGGCCCAAAAAATGATCACCAACCTTGTTGTGATTTAATGTTGTGTAAAACACTAGACCGGGAAGGTGGTTTGAAGTCAGATTTGAAGTTTCTTTAAGGTTTTAGGTTTTTTGTTCTATATTCCTTCTTACCATCACGATTCTGCACTTCAAACACTTTGTACGATCTCTGATGATTTCTTCACTTTTTAACATGAGACTTGAATTGTTTCTCCCAACTATACTGAGCACTACGATCTGCTTCAATGCACAGTTATCCTTGCGCTGGCTATCGGGTTCTAGCTGCGGCACAACAGTCACGCGATCGAGGGAGTGTTTGAAAATGCCGTTTAAAATCGAGTGAAGAATTCAATGTGACTTCGCCGTGCCATAATTACCACATTTTTACTACCTTTGTGCAGATTTTGTTCACCTACGTGATCTTGCTTGGAGTCAGTTTAAAGTAGAGTATATCAACAATCATAAAAATTGGAGTCAGTTAGGAGCATCATCCCCTAGGATCTAGCATAGGAACTTTGACATGTTCGTAAATCTCAATTCGGCTGTGCCTGAACCAGCTTGCCAGGTGTAAATATTGCACCCAAAATGCTGATCCTGATTCACACGTGTTCCGTCACCAGGTTCGATGAGTCAGGTCCTCGGCATCCCACGTTACGATGGTATCGACCGCATCGGTGATAATGGTGTACCCTGTCTGAACAGGGTGTGCCTTGCGATGTGATAAGCACGGTGCAAGATTTACTGCCCCTTTGCAGTACCAAAATATAATGATAGGGTCTATTTGCTGGCAATACCATTTTTCCATTCCGTTTCTTGAGCCGAGCCTCGGTTCGTTTCGGTGACCAACCCAAAATTGGCCACATTCAATTTTAAATGGTTTATTTTCAAACCTATAAAACACAACCCGAACCCGTTTCCGTCAACGGAGGGGTACCACACGTAAAACAACGGCTGCGTTGCGTAAACAGCCGGAGGATCCTATCTGTGGCGCGCACTGACAAGGGCCGTGGTCGCCATCGTCGTCGATAGCAATCCCGGTATTTCCGGAAACGGTGTGTCGATGGAACGTGTGATGGGACATTGTGGCGGGAATTTTGTGTTTTGTTCTTTTGCTCCTCAAGTGTACCGTTCCGCGTTTGATACGACCGTGCGATTAGATTTTGCTATTTATTTTGCCTTCGATAGGCACTCTCCCCACATATGGCGCAATGGAAAAGTCATGTTCAGTTCAGGCGCAAAGTGTCGATTTTCAAATAAATATGGATTGCACTTCAGCGCATCACTCTCTTCGCTGAGGCGCTGTTCGACAGCATCCTTTTATCAGGCGCATTTTGCAGTGCAACCTTTTTAGTGGTGGTTTAGTTCTTGTTGATCAGATCACTTGAACCGAATCGGGGCCCTGTTCTGGAGTGGTCCGATTTCGACTCGAAATCGCCTTGATCGCCTGATGATGATTCACTCCAAACTACTTCTGCAAACATCCGAACACCGCTAATTAGAAAGAAACGAGTAGAAACTATCGTACGATTTCGTACGAATTTGGTTCGCAAAGCCATGTCGCGCTCGATGTGACGAACGTGACCAATCGCTTCTCACCAAATCACGTCTCGCTATGACCAGTTTTTTTTTGCCTTATTCTAAATCGTTGCACAAAATATGTGCACAATCTCCCCGTTCGTTTCGATCCTAAGGGCAAGGTCAGCGTGAGTCAGTTAGGCTTCCGTGACCGCTGAGTGACTTGGCTTGGCGTGATAAAGTGCGAGGTTACTAAATCACACTGTTGGTATTGAACTATGTTGTGTTAATATGTTTCTTTAACCTTTTGACGCACAATTTTGTCACATCTGCATACGCTCTCTGTATTATTGAAGCTCGAACAGTGTAGTATATGGCCTGATGAAAAGCCATTCGCCTGTTGGAGATCGAGTGTCCATTACGTCTTGTGACTTCGTTGAACTGAAAGATTGAACAAATTAATAATTCCAGTTCCCATTCGTTCAATCTACAGATTTCATTTGATACTTTAATTAAGATTAATTTAGATAAGTTTAGATTCACCGAAAGCACCATTGACCACGTGCTGCTCTGTTGAAAACGAAAACGAAACGAAAATCGGAAAATCACACGTGGAAATGAGCAAAAAGTTCGCCGTGATGAAATGGTATGATCAATTCGTTCAATTTGTTCAAACGATCACCTGCAGGGCGGCCAGGGTTTGCCGGCTGCGCTTAAGATAAGACGCACGCTCCAAGTCCAACGACTCGCAGACGGCTGAAGATCGAATCGAACCGTTCGTCGACGGCAATCAAGACAAGTCCCGGCTGGGCAGCTCCTCTTGCCAGAGACACACACGGTTGGAATGCGTGGAAACAATAATTTGTGTATGCGCAAAAGCGAAAGTGACAATCGAGCATCGGAAACATAACCAAAGTCCCATGGGTTTGAAATTGGCGGTAAGGGAAACTCGAAGATAAAACGAAGCCCAGCCCAGTGAGGTGGGTATGCAGAGCTGGGCACGAGCTGGCTGGCTCGCCGGGCGATCCGAAATCGATCGGAACCGAATCCCGAAACCGATGGGCCGTGGAATCTGTAATCGGCTCGTCGCGCGGATGGGATCCGACAGCGTGAGCCGCGAACGTTTGCGGCTTCATCTTGCCTGGCGATCGATAGAGTGAAAGAGTGAAAGAGCGCGAGAGAGAGAGAGAGAGTGTGTCCATAAAAAGCCCCATTACACAATAGACGATTTTGGGATGAAATTTATCACCAACACTTTCGGTCCGACCGGCTGGAGTTAGTGAGGCTCCTTAGTGAGGCTCCCGGAATGATACGTCCAAGACCCGGTCCAAAATCGTCCGATGGGAATCGATTTAATTAATTGTTAGCGATGCGGATGCGTTACATCACCTGTTGCTGCTGTTGCTATCGTCGTCGTCGTCGTCGTTTTCGGGAAGGCACATCGCACGTAACGAACGGGTAATCGGACCGAAAATTGAATTTTATCTTCCATCGGTCCTCGGGCCCTTGGCTGCTCATCGATCATAGCAAATTGATTTTTGTTTATTACCTCGCACGGGGCGAACCGTAGCATATGGGGCTGCTGTCTTCGTTTCGGATGCTCTCATCGTTCCCCTGTGCCAGCGACGTTGCTTTGAGATGTGCGGAAAGTGGTTAGCAATCTTTTCTGTCAGCTGGTCAGTGGTGTTTGGGGCCATCATATTCAGCTAGCCCATTCAGTTTAAATTGTGACTCACCTATCGTTTTCAAACAAAGGACATTATGTGTGATTATTTGGCGGCTTTGAGAGCTAATTGCGGTTGCGAAGCCGTCAGTTGGAATGATTCATTATAGAAGGTCTTACTGTGTCTTAAAGAGTAATTTTACACCAGTTTTAACGAGCAAAACAGCAACCAATATTCATGGGTCCCTGGGGTCGAGTTGGTTCATTTCACATAGATCAGTTGGTTGGATCAGATCCATTAAATGCACACCCATTCAAACAACAATTTGGACCAAACTACACACTGACGCCAGACCACAGCATGACCGCCACAATTGTGAAGGAAACGATCAGGAATCTGATCATCAATCTTTTAAGATTCAATCTTAATTTGATTTGTGCAGTTGGCTCACCTCGACCGTGGATTTGCACACATCGGTCGCAGCGTCAGCAAACCTTGGCGGACAGTTCACGTTGCACCGAACGCCCTTCGGTCTCGGTTCCGAACGTCCTTCGGTATGCAAATCCACACACTGCAACTTTTGGTCCACTCGACCAACAAACCAAAACAGGACTCTCGTTCGCTGTTGCTATATTGACCCAGTCACATAATTTTGCAAGCCCACCAAAACTTGATTCGGCGTTTGATTTTATGGCATCAACATCAACAAACAAACCGACGGCAAGCGTCAGCAAAAACCGCGGACGACACTGTGGCCACCTGAAGGTTAGTTTGGGGAAGGAATGCACAAAAAACCACCGCAAAAGCAATCAGCGCTCCGGGGCCGCCGATGTTTATGTTGCACATTTTGGAGGCAAAAATGTTGGCTTTGGTCCGGCGAATATCGATGATTTGGGACTTTTTTTTTACGCTTAATTTGGACGCGTTATTTAACGTGCTGTTGTGAAATCTAAAAATCGGTCACTCGTTTTGAGCCTCGTAGATTTTTGGGGGTGCGTTTATTTAATGTGTCCGTCGTAATGAAATCAATCCAACCCCCGTTGGCTCACCATCGTGGGGCGCTTTAAAACACCCGAAAACCCATGAGGTTTGTTTGGCAAACATCGCCGAAATCGCTGAATGGACACCTCATGGACCCAACTCTGCTCTATATCTCTGCCGGGCCCGGCCATGGGTTTCGTGGATGCGAAGGCAAGCAAATTCATGTTGCAGCATTGGCATCACCAACGACGGTTCGCGGTTTGCCCCCAATTGGGGTCCAGTGTGTTAATCGTGTTAATCGCGCCGGGGCTACATTGCGCACACCTCAAATTAAAAAAAGCACAACAAACCCTTCGGAGCTCCAGGTTCTTCTCGGATTACGTGGCGCCCATGGCATTAGCTGGTGTGGCCATTTGGGCGATGCGCAAAGGTGTCGCAATGGCGCACCTGCAACCAACTTAAATTGGTAAACTGTTAAAATAAATACAAATATTGCCGGACCCCGGGTGGAGGGTTTGTTGATGGCCCCGGGCCGCATGAACTGTAAACACGGTGCAGCTTACCGATTAGAGACCGACCGACACGCCGGCGAGTGCGCTGTGGGTCTCGAAAACAATTCGCGTTTAATTGCTACCGAAGAGCAAGAGCTCTCCGGAAAACCCGCAGAGAGCCGGGCGATGTTGATAGCAAAGTAACGCCCCTGGTCCCACCCTGTGTTGGGTAATTATGTACACGGCGGCATTTGTGCACAGTTTGCAATCGGCAATATATATGCGGCTGCCGGCTTGTTCTCAGCGACATGTTAATCTGACTGTTCGCCACCAGCAAACCCAAGAGAGCAAAAGGCGGCCAAGTCTCACCATTAGATTTCGACCAACTCTAATCTAAAATGCTTTGTGACGTTTCTTAACGTTCAACTTCATTGTGGACCCACATGCCTTCAATGTATGTGGTTTGAGTAGTTTTGGTTAGTATCGGCTATTTTTAATCTCTTTTTCATCTTATTTTGCATATGTTCCTATGCCGTCTCATATAGCTATGGACTGACGTCAAACGGGACGGAAAATCAAATCTGGCACTTATGCTTATCTGGTTCGGAACTATCAAGAACATGTTCTGGATTGTACGTGGAATGTATTAAAAATTTTCAGGCAGCGTCAGACCATTTTAATATTTTTTTAAAATTCATTCACCTTAACCTCGCGGTGATTTGTTTACAAGTTGCTCGGTTGACGAATTTACACTGGGGAGTTTCACAAAGATTTGTAGTGGATGGGACGACCTTAGGAAACTAGCATCAATAGCAGCATTGGGAAGATAAACTTTAACACTAGATATACCACCATTTTCAATAGGCTGAGGATGAGTCCGATATGATACACTTTGTTATTTGGTTATTATAAACAAACGGCTTAACGTTTTTCAATGCTTTATTTGAACTTTTATATACTATTTATTGAACTATGTATATACTTTTATTTGAAAGGTACAGTCAACACATTTTTTTTTATAAAAAATCAATTTTGGTCAATTGTCTAGCACGGCTGGCTTAACAACAGCACATTAGATCGACCTTTTTTGGAGTGCATTTTCGATTGTCTCAGCAATAGCTATCTCGGCAATAGCAATTCGAATTTGGGCCTAGAGTTGGCCAATGGTTGCAGGTTTAATCGCGTAACTATTATAACTATTAACATAACTATTAAGTAACTATTACCATAACCACCGAGGTGGAAATGAGCTTCAATGGAATGAGATTTTCAAATATCGCACCGTTTGAGTTGAAGACTTTGGACCACTTTGGAAACATGTTTTACGTGTTTTCCAATTTTTTGTCATCGAAATTATATTTTATACATAAATGTCTTGAATGAACCTTTCAAATAAAAGTTCAAGAATTGAACACTATTAGGCCGTTTGTTTTTATATAACAAAATAAAAGATTGTATCATATACCCATGTACCAGACCGGTCAATTTGACCGGTGCGGTGTATCTACTGTTAAGGATCAATAAATTAGTACAGCGCATGTGTTTTAATAAAAAACGTTATCAAACAAATTCCAACCTACTTAGAGGCATGTTACTAACTACCTCTAACTCCGAAAACATCCAACCAATCCAGCATGCAGTTTGGCAGCTTAGCAGTCATGACCTATAAATGCGTGCTCAGCGGAATCCAGTTATCAGAGGTATGCAAAGTTATGCATATCTTACCCTTAGCTTAGCTCTTATTTTATGATAATATTGAAGAAATGTGTGACATTTTAGCTTTTTAAAGGTTGTGCTCAATCCGTACCGGTTGATCCCAAAGCGAATAACCTATAAGAGCGGTTATTTGAACCCAAAGTTTGTTGCCCTTGTTTTTGGATATAAAATGGCATCCTCAGTTATATATATATATATATAGATAGCTCTATCAATTTAGAATGAAATAATGTTGGTAGATAGCTCTTCGAATCTACTCCCTCTTTAGTTGACGTTGATCCGCAAAAATCGCATCATCAAATGTTTCGAAAAGCGTCCTTCAAATTTAACTTCAATCAATCGTGACTCCCCGATACAGTTTCCATCAGCCGATGAGTATCCGCTGCTCGCACAACGTGCATCGGATCGGATGGGAATTGGCCCCCATCGTAGCAACGAGCTGGCCGTTTTTGGAATGTTGGACCCCAAAAAGCCTAACGGGGAAGAGTTCACATGTGATTCGACACGTGCCTAATTCGACAAACCACTAAGCTGGGCTGGTTGGGGCCACCCCAGAACCTGCCGCATTGCAGCAACAGAACGCAGAGAGAGGGAGAGAAGAGAGGGAGCAGTTCGGTACCGAAATTCCGAAATAATTAACGACCGCACAGAGGGCAGCCACCGGAGAGCCGGAAAGGCCGGTGGCCGGTCTATACACTCACACACCGTACACTTCCGTGGACCACCCCTCGCCCGTTCCGAGGGTTCGGCCACCACCACCAGCCTCCACCCGCGGGAGCTGAAAACATTGCTTCCCCCGCTCGGTAGGGGGTGGCGAGCCAATTTGCGCCATCGATGGGAGCCTTCTCACGATCGTGCGGGATCGTCCGCACACACATGCTGAGAAGATCACAGATGTGCATGTGTGGGTGTGTGTGCCTTCAATTAACCTGAATCGAGCGGCGGCGACCCGAATTTTCGCGCTGCCGTCGACATCACACGTCGATACAGCCGGTTCATTGTTGCCACCTATTTGTTGATGCGCTGAAAGATCATTTTGATTGCGCGCTTGCCATTGTGTGGCCGTGTATGTGTGTCTGGCCATGTATGTGTGTGTGTGCAGGTTTTGCACTACCGCAGGAACGGGCTTTTCCTCCACACGCGGTACGAAGGTCTCGGCGCCTTTCGAAAGTGTTCCCGAAAGTTCACGAAACCTGCCGTTTGTTACTTTGTGTGGTTTATGTGTTGAATTACTATTGCCGAGTGCCTTTATAGCAGACCCCTTTCTACCACACACACACACATCCGTCCTTTCTCTTGGTGATCATAATTTTCGGGGTTTTCTTTCGGGGTTCGTCGCTACCACACAATGCGTGCGCACAAGTTCCTTCACTTTAATGGTTCATTCATCGATTTTATAACCTTTTGTGTATGCCTCGCTCGCCTTTCCATTTTTTATTGGAAACTAACGCAAAAGACGCCCATCATTAGTGTACTTTAGTGCCCCCATCCGGCTCTGGTGGCCGGCGTCGTATTTACTCTTCATTCCCCCCTTCAAAGTTCATTGTAATTCAACAACTTACTTTTTCCCGCACGAACTTCAATTCCCGCCGTGCGTCATGTGCACTGCATATGCATCGTGTTTCGGTGGGCTACGGCAAAACCATCATCACGATGCCGATGCCGAGAGAGGTTCTCATAATGCGTGACCAATGACGCTTGGGTCTCGAAAGGTCAAAATGGCTTCAGAAGTTTCAACGCCCGGGCTCGGCTGGGAAAGCAGCCGGCGGTTTATAGCACCGCACAGTAACCGTCCACTTCCGGTGCTTCCGGAAGGGCTCCGAGGGTGCCCTGTTAGCCACCACGAACCATTCTGTCACCTCTCTTTCACCGTGGTTCTTACTTTTAAATTCCTTTTCGAAAGCCCCACGCGGCCACGTGAAGAAATCCCCCAAAAAAACCACAGCCACCGGCATTCGACATTTTCTTTCGCCACCACGCCACGGAAACTTCGGATCCAGCAACCGAATTCCGAGGCCAGATCTTTAATCTCTTGAATGACGTTTTAATTTGCGGTCGTTGGAATCGTAAGAAAATGGAAGGGAAAAACATTGACAGAATTACCGTTGTTGCCTCCGGTCGCTCCGAACCGCTCCGGAGGCGAACGGTCAGGGAAGAAGCATTTGAAAAACACAACCCCGTCTGAGTCGCTCTCGCATAATGTCGCCCGGAACGGATGGCTGCTGCAGGCCATCCATTTTCCGTTATTTTCACCTTGCGCATTGCTTCTGGCGTTGCGTCTCTGTTTTCGGGAAATCAATCAAAGGAAAAAAGGAAAACAGAAATCGAGGCAAAAATAACAGCGAGCCTTTCGAAAGTCAAAGATGCCCAATAGGGGGACAGCCACTAATTAATGAGGATGATTTGCCGAGGAATGCCACTGAGCCGCTGCGAAGCGAATGCGTCACAGAAATGTGGTCGAAATGATTTACTTGGGCAAACAGTGCCCGGAACATTAAGTTTAAATTGTATTAAAAGTTGGTACGTTGACGATTTCAACACATTTAGAGGGACCAACGCGTTCAGCCCTTCAGACCGCACAGACGCATTCAATTATTCTATTGTGTTCTGTTATATGCCTGTTCTATCGCTCTATTCCGGCACGAGCCAAGGAATGGAATAAGCTGTCCCCACTGAGGATCAACGAATCGTTGAAGACATGAAGTGTCTTGGGAGATCAACCCCGCCGACGGAAGAGCAATACGTCAATCAAACGGATGAACCGTTACTCGAAAGCCGTCGATTGACAACCAGGGACCTTCTGATTCTGATGATGCTACATAGTACGTTTGAAATGCTGCAAATTGAATGATGTCAGTACGTTTCATTAGCCGAACTTTTTTTTCTTAGCAGAAGCAGCTTTGGGCTGGGATTGGGATTGGTCCGGCTGCGAGATGCTTTGTTGCAACAATGATACGTCTCAATCGATTCACAAATTAACAAGTTCTGCCTTTTGCCTCTAAATGATGGTTTTTTATGTTGGGAAACGGAACGGTGAATAACGGAGCAGACGATATTTATTTGTTTTTAATCACAGTCGACCGAAAGCATCCCGAGAGCTATCATTAGTTCCGTCATTACCAACATCATCATGATGATTATCCAACTTGTTTGGCAGAGCTGGCGGTGCGATCTGCTTAAGCCCATCTGCTTTAAATTTGTGTCGATAGGGGAGAGATACGATCTTAAGACGGGGAGCCCATCTTTACGGGTCTTACAGGTCGATTACCTGAACATGTTGAATTCAGTTGATAAATTGATAATTTACTTGCACTTTCAACAGATCAAAAATGACAAAACATCAACTACTCAGGGTTAGGCCAATATTGGCTCGCTCATTCTCATTACCTTCAATGGCCAACAAACCTGAAGCTCATCATTTCGCCTAAAACAATCGGAGTGGCGATCAATCGGACACTAATGATTGCAAATCTCCAATTAGCTCAATGGACCGGGCGGCCATAAGCGTTAGGTCACAATTTGGGATCACCTAACGATCGCCTAACCGTAACGAGACCTTGGTGGGGCTGGTCCCCAACGGAGGCACCATTTTTTCCCGGGATCCACCCACAGTGTTAGCGGCTTCTAAATCATAATTGTCGTTCCAACGGGGTGACGTTCCACGGTATTTTAAACGTTGTCCTAATCGGATCGGCTAGGTACTGTGGCGTGTGTGTCGTGAGGGTGAAAACTGGGCTGTCCCGTTTGAAGCACCTTCGATTTCTCGGCCTTGACGCTCCGGGCCGGGGCAACCTTCCGTCGTCGGCGCAAAGCTGGACAAGCGGCTGCGGTCCGGGGGCCAGTTTCATTTCACTTTTTCTTTAACTTTTGCCTCTCAACCTACCAACCTACCTCGCCCCGTCACACACAGGACGGTACTTTTCTGCGGTCGATAATTGAACGCAAATTGTTCGTGGTGGTGTGTGCCGGGGCCATTCCAGACCCCAGCGACCGGGAGCAGGTCTCACTCGCCGTTTCCATGTTTTTCTCCCCGCTGAAGATGTGCTCTGGTGGGTGCACAGTGGGTCAATAGGTGTAATAATGGATGGGCCAAAAAGTTTTTTGCGCGTTTTCGAAACAAATTTGATTTTTGTTCGTCTAGGTATTGCGTATCGATTAATTATCAGAACATTTGGTGATTAATTGAATCTTTCGAATAGAATGGAATTTGGGAATGGAAAACAAGAGTTTATAAGTGGTAGAAAATGTTCAAAGAAGATCGGAGAATCGTTGAAAACGAGACACGTCCCAGACGACCATTAACATCAACTCATGAGCTACACAACAGTAAAATCAAATAATTGATGCTCTAAAATCGTCGATTGTTAGTCCCAGATCCGGATGACCTTGTTGGAATATCGAAAGGATTAGTGGAATCTCGCATAGCAAATTCTCGTTATTTTTGGTCATAGTAGTAATAAAGGGTGAACTTATATTTGAAAGGTTGATTCTTAGCATTTAAGTATCACATACAATTTTGGTTGAAAAAAAATGGAACATGTGGAAAACTTATTTCCAAAATGATAGATCGTCAACTCATTCGTTAAAAGCACATTTTGTTGAACCTCACTTCCTGGCTATGTTAATAAGCAGTATTGTGGTTCGGAAAATCTGCACATCGTGCAAGAGAAGCCAATGCACCCCCAACGAGTGACTGTTTAGTGCGAATTTTGGCTGTTTGATTCTTCGGTGAAATTGAAGCTAAGAACTTGAACGGCATTTGGTTTCAACAGGACCGCGCTATGTGCCATAAAGCCGAAGCCACAATTGATATTTATGTGAGGCTAACAAACCAGCAACTATTGACAACCTCAAGACCTAAATTCAAGATGCTATTGCCGAAATAGGACCAGATACAATCGAAAATGTTGTTTTACATAAAAAATATGTTAAGAATTAACCTTTCACAGAAAAGTTCAAGCATCGAAAAATATTCAACCGTTTTTTTTCTTTAAAACCAAATGAAAAAGTGCCCGCTAATTTACTCACCCTGTATAATAATAATGTAATAATTTTATACTACAAGAACCGTTTCGATCTCCGCCCATCCTCCGGCCCACTGTGCCCGGCCCCCGGGGAAAGGTGGCAAACATGGGACTTACGGGAGCCCCCCCAATTAACGTATGCCCGAAGATGGCTGATTGCAACGGCCCGCACTTGCTCCAGATCCTCCGGCCTTGTGTGTTCCGGCAGCGGCCGAGATAAGCCCGCGGCCGTAGGAGGAAAGCCACCGAAGTCCTTGAGGCCACCGGCTGATTGGACACTTTTCCAGCGACAAGATCGCCCGCCACATCGCCTGGGTGAACTTGAAAGTGAAAAGTTTCCGGTTTTTCCGGATTCACCTCGGGCGAGTGCACGCGAGCCCGGGCAGCCAGCACTGACCCATAGATCGCGGCTCTTGTGTACGGTTTCTCCTCCCGATCTCCTCGGGTGGCAGCGAGGGTTGGCCTAGTTATGGCCGCGACGAGCCTCGTGCGGCTCTCGCCATCAAATGCGATCGAAGCCGTCAATCTGGCTGAGCTCAAACTCCAACGGCCGGCTGGCCGGGCTGTGGGGATCAGCCTTTCACAGTTCGCTACAAAGTAATCGCCGGCGATCGCCGGGAAACGGGTGCCATTTTCCGGCCCCGAAGTGGGTTGATAAATTGATTCCCAGCCAGCTGCGCCGGAATGCGCGGTATCTCCTAAA
Organism: Anopheles bellator; assembly: GCF_943735745.2. Taxonomy (NCBI): domain Eukaryota; kingdom Metazoa; phylum Arthropoda; class Insecta; order Diptera; family Culicidae; genus Anopheles; species Anopheles bellator. Next base: position 27,327,292 of record NC_071285.1, on the reverse strand, counting down.
TGGAGCTAAACGATAGGCCCAATAAAGATTGCCATCGCCAAGATGTTCTCAGCAGTGCGCCAAGTGCGGTGCATAAATATTCATGGACCCCAGCAGCCAGCAGACTGCGTTGAAGACTGCGAAAATAACACATAAAACATGCCTTTTCAACGCCCCGCACGTGGGCAAAGCTTCACCAACTTTTGTCAGGCGTATTTCAGGTCGGTCGGTGTGTTCCACATTCACCACACTCTGGCGGAACAAAACACGGAGACCTTCGAAATAATTTGCTGCTTCCCATATTCTTTCTGACCCCCGGGCGTGCCGTGAGGGATGCGGTTTTGCCATCCCTCTCTCTCTTTCTCTCTCTCTCTGTCGCTCTCTGTGTCCGTTATTCAACTCCGGATATGACCGGAAAGTAAAATTATGCACGACATGTTTGAATGTTTCGCTCGCCGCCGGCTAGCGCCCGTAGCCGGCCGGCCCTATTTCATGATGGTTTTAGTTTTTTAGGTGGTGGGGTCTGCATGCAGGCATGCGGAACCGGTATGGTGCAGAACAAACGATTCGCTCCGGGGGTCACCCTTGCTATGTCCCGAGCTCTGGCCGCGGACACGCGGAGTACGTTGCCCTGTTTCCTGTGGGAAAAGAGGGCCCTGCTGCACTGCCTGTAATACGAGGGAAGTTTTTCCTTTTTTCCTGATCTACGATGTTTTATCGAAAAACTGTTTTTAACTCTGGTGAAAATGGCCCCACCGTAGGGGGGTCTTATTTACATTTAATTCGAACATTAATCCGTTGACGATCTGTTGACGCTCCAAAAACCGTTATTATGAACCGAAAAACAAACATCTTCAAATCAGCAGAGAAATGAGAAAATTAAACGGCCACACTTTCTCCACTTTATTCATGAATTTGATGGATCGCTCGGAACTTCATTTAGCGTTTAAACGACCCCGAACTGTCCGCCCGTTTGGAACAGTTTCCGCCCGTCTTTTTTCCAATAGAACGCCCGGTTCCCGGTCCCGGTCAGTTCATTGTTCATCTCCGCATCTCACCTGACGCTGGCTAATAAACCACGCGGACCACATTTCACGATAAGATAGCGATCGTCGAGTGGACCCAGTTCGATTGCATTTCGTTGTTCCGTCTAAAAAAAGAGCAACATCAGCCGAGCAGTGCAATTTAGCGTTTTCGAGACTTTCCGCTCTCTCTCTCCCTCCCTCTCTCTCTCTCTCTCACTCGCGATGTGGTGAGGTCAAACCACGCCGCGGCACCTTGCCGCGAGCTCCGAGACACAGATAGAAATCAACTGGTCGGTTCGGTCGGTCGCGCCATCTTTTCGGATGGTGTCCGATGGGAGAAATTTAACAGGCCTAATTACCACGGACCGTGACCTCCGGCGCAGGTGCCTGAGGGGGGCGCGTTGGAAACCCCGAAAGCCAAACATCGCCGACGCCGAGCACCACAATAATAAACGAGGTTCGTCGCTTGCCGGGCCGTTGAAGTTTTTTGTGTTCGCGCCGCGGACCACCGCCATTCGAGCGGCGGCGCCGCCTGACCCATTTCTTTCCCATTTCCCAGTGGCATTCTAGTTTCTAGTTTTCTAATAACTAAATCACCACCGGCGCGGGATGAGATTGGTGGTGTAGCAATTATGTTGCCATCGGTGCACGGGAAGAAAATCGTAGAAAGTCGGCCGACGCGCAGGTGTGCAGGCTATTTATCGGAACGATCGGCAACATTATTGTGTGTGTCCGTGAGTACAATATTATTCAAAGTAGAAACGGGGTTCCGATGAAATTATTGGCAAATGGTGTGAAATAAATAGAACGTTCCCCCTCAGCACGCATTAGAAGTTCCCGTTGGTATCGAGGGAAAACTAGCGGCATTCCACGGCGACAGACGGACGGGTGCCTGGATAGGTGCCGTTTTCCGTCGATCAGAAATCAGTTAGTAGCGGACGGGTTACAGATGGGGGCTCCCGCTTCCCCTACTGGGTGCTCATTTGCGTGACAGGTCGTCGCACCGGTCGCTAGTCTCGTTAGCTGGCATTTCGTCTCACTGACACCACCGGGCGTCATGCTTGGCCAGCATAACTAACCTCTCACCCGCTCACATGCTTTCGGTCCGCAAGCGCAAAGCAGTTTTGGCGGCGCATTTTTAGTTTTTCTTTGGCACCGAACAGCCCTCGTCGTAGCGGGATTCCATTCCTGCACTTTCCGCCAAAATGTGTCCTCCGTTCGTCACTATTGGGATTGGTAGACTCCTCGAGCCCTGGAGAGGTTGCTCCGGGGTGGAGGATAAAGTATTTACGCTCGATACGCCCCCGAAGGTAACTGGGTCACTCGGAAACATCCCCGAACCTTCCGTGACCCGTCACCCCCCCCATCCCAACGGCACGGCACGGCTCGCAAGAAATGCAAACACGTGCTGGCCGTGGACGCCACACGGGCGTGGATGTGGCGAATGCTTCCATGATTTGGATTAAATTGCAAATTGCATTGCGGGCGTGGCGCGAAATCGTGCGCCGGGGCACGAGGAAACAAATTGAGCAGTGTCTGATGTGCCCCGATCCCTGAGCCATTAGCCGTGACCTGCGAGCCGAGGGGCCCAGCCCTAGCCACCTTCAGTCTCGCTTCCTCGCTTTCTTCGAAGGAGTCGCTCGGCTCGTTTGTTTGACCAAGGCGCGTGGGGCGGTGACGGAAATGGATGGTGGAAAAATAGAGAAAAAAACGGCCACCACAACCCACAACACAACCGGCCAAACGGGCACGTTTCTTGCCCAGCAAACGCTTTCTTTCGGTCACTGTATGAAAATTGTATATTTTATAGTCGGTTCCATGTTCCATTAAAATTATTAAATTATTCCGCACCGTTGAAACGATGAGTGAAAATGTGTGTAGATCGGTCGCCTTACTGTCGGTGAGAGTCGTTTTAATAACTCACTCTGGTGAGATTATGCGCATTTTGACTTATTTGAGTAATGTGTAGTAAGTTCTCTACGCGTGCTGTCTATTTCGATAGCAAAGCCGAGCGACTTTCCGAAATTTATTGTGCCGTAAATTTTCGCAACATCCCTAACGCATGACGGAGAAAGTCTATGCAAATGTAGGCAATTAAAAGGAAGCTATATTGTGTGCATAAAATTATCAAAAAGTATCGCCCGAGATAGTTGGTTGGAATCATTTCCGACCAAAAAGAATGCAAGACACTTTTGTCGGAAAATGTCACAGTATTTTTTACAATGGAAAACCAAGTATCGTGTAGTGATTTACTTTTTATGTTTGAAAGGTTAGAAATCAAAGGGAGTTTATGAACGAATGTTGAAAGTGTACAAGGACTCTTCTCCTTCAATTAGTTCAATAAAAGAGGGGTTCTGAGTCGTACTAGACTTCAAGACGGTTCATGTCGGCAACGTCAAAAAACATACACAACGCCTGAAATCGTAAAAAATACGGGACATCGTATTGGACAATTGTCGAATCACTTAAAGAGATTTAGTATACGGCCTAGCCATCTCATTGAGCAGCATAACCAATATTTTGACTCAAGTTGTGGGTTCCTGAAAGCTGTTTCCAAAATGGGTGCCGCATTCGCTAAAAACGCATTCGAATGCATCTCTCTTGACAGCATTTACAGCGTTTTCTAAAGTGGATTTTGTGCATCGAATCATCGCTGTGGATGAGACTGGGGTCTATTACTATGATCCTGAATCAAAACGAAAGGCTAAGGAGTGGTATGAACGTGGTTCTTCGGCTCCGAAATGAGTTCGTGTTTAGAAATCGCCCATAAAGGTGTTAACATCAGTTTTTTGCTATGCGAATCAAATTTTGTTCGCAGATTCCTTGCAAACTGGTAAAACAATAAATTTTGATTATTGTTGTAACGTTTTCGATCAACTGGAAGAGAAAATTCGTGAAAAAGACCCAGTTTGAATAAAGAAAAACATCCTCTTTGATCAAAGCAATGCACCCTGTCACGAGAGCATTTTGAAAATGACGAAAATCCTTGAATTAGAGTTCGAATTGTTAGAATATCCACCGTATTCATCAGATTTGACTCCTAGCGATTTCCATCTGTTTCCAGACCCAAAAAAAAATCGTGCGTGGAAAGCGTTTTTCATCAAATGATGACGTCATAACAGCTGCGGAAACGTGTTTTGAAGGCGTTCCAGTTTTTCACTTCAGGGATGGAATTCTTAAATTAGTGTCCCGTAGGAACAAGTGATGTTCAAGGAGGCTATACTGTATAACAAAGAGAATTTCAAACCATAAAAATATATTTTTCTTATCGACGCTACGAACTTATTGAACAGCCTAGTAATTGATCCCGAAGTTTATTACCATTTGACAAAAATCTCTGTCCTCCCAGGGCAATTGTTATACGAGGAATCGAAAAGAAGTCGCTTTGGGGCTGGAGATTTGATAAGTAAGGTTGATGGTCAAGAGGATTTTCGCCATGATGAAAGTTCACCATTTGATGAACTTTGGCAACTGTGTTCGCCGGTAGTTGCAGTTTTTGGACATCCCGAACGCTCATCGTCTCCCAAGCTCTTGCGGCCTCTTCATAGTGGTAAATGATGGTACAGAGTCCCTATACACAGAAACAATCTAACGTTTGATTTGCTTAGACCTGTTGACGTATTGAAAAAACAAATATTCAACGACAACAACTGACCAAACATCTGACATTAACTAACTCAAACGATTGTTAAACATAAACTAGGGGAAATTTTGATGAGTAACTGTCACAAAATCGATAGCCAAATTCACTCACTTTCATTTACTAGTTGAAATGGGAAATACATCAAAGTCACCGTCGTATGGTGAACCCTTCGGTGCACTAAAAATATTGGTGCCCGCTGTCACTCTACATACTGCGAAGCATGCTGCGATCCCGATTACCAGATCAGCTAAATCCTTCGTGAAAGTCGTCGCAAAAACGAAGTCATTCCTGGCTCTCGTAATTGAATGGTCTCCTACAGGACGGGTGAAATTAATTGAGTTTTTTATCTTTCCGTCAATATTTATCGTACATTGACTGACTACATTGTTACCAACCGCCCAACCAACTGTTTGATCTGTTGGCGTCTGTCAGTTCGGGTAGCAAAAAAAACCTTGCACTTGCAACCCTTTTTTTTATAGCACAACTAAAACACGTTCAGGTTGGGCGTGCGGTTGCATAATAAGGTAGTTAGCTGCGTGCCGGTTGTTTCTCGGTGCACTTTCGCACGAGTGCGTTCGTGAAAGCGCGCATTTGAATTCGCTACAATTGATCCCCCGAGATCAGCGCGCATTCCGGAGCTAATCTAGCGGAAAAATAAAACGCTCCTCCCTCCGATGATGATGGTGGTACATACATTTAAATACACATTTCCCCCCTGCCCCTTTTTTTGGTGTGCAAACTTCCGGGCTTTCCATCGCAGAACCCCGTGAACGGCGTATTTGCGCACGGAAGTCGACAAACAAAACAAACCAGAGACCAAAACAGAGGCAATTCGGAGTACAACGGAACTGCGCTGTTGAAGTGGAACCTTTGCACGATTGATTCGTTTCACTTCCGGCCACACGCGCCGGGTGCAATGGTGCGTACGTGTGCCGGAGCCGAGGGGTCGATCTGTTTCCCCAGGATCACAGCCGGCATAAAATGGGCGATACATCGGAAAATGGCTCTTCGGAGGCAGCGGATGAGGCTGTGCAAAAATCCAATACCCCTAATCCCGCCTTGGTGTCCCGTTAGCCGAGTATTTAAATAGAACATTCGGCCCATGTACTGAGTGCGGCATTTCATGTTTGCTATGCTTGCCGCGCAGATTGCAGCAATTATAACTGCCAAAAGCGGTACTTGGCCTTCCCGGAGTGCTTCCTGACGAGTGTTCCAATGATGAAAACTTCCTCCCCAAAAACACTTAATTCAAATGTTGTCTAAGAAATGGTGGCAGAAAATGGTTCACGTTTTACCACGAACGAGGAGCCACCGTGAGGGCACTTTTAAGTCGTTCCCAGCGTTCCCACCCGCAACAGCCAATGGCTAATTGATCACCTATGCTCGGTATGCTCGCGCCGCACCATCGTAATTAGCGCCGGAACTAGGCATGTATTGCATGTGGTCGACCCCATCTGCTGCCGGCAGATGAGATGAGATGCAGATGAGTGACTGGCAATCGACGGGTGGCTAATGGTGGTGCCCCCCCCCGTAATTGGCGCCGAATTATTTCTAATGTTCGCCGTGGCGGCGGCCCCAGAAGTAGGTTAGTGGGTGCGCTAATTTTGGGCGGGTGCCTCTGCCGATCGATTCCGGCGTCCGGTGAGCAGAGCCCCGGGATGGTGCTGCTAAAAGTATGTAGCCGTAGTTTATGGTACAGAATAGATGTATACTCGGGGTGAGACGCTGCTGCTGCCGGGCTTCCGATGGGTGACTAATGTGGGTGCTAATGCTATCGAGCACGCTGAATCGTCCCAAGAAAGAAAAGGAAAGAAATATGAAAAGAAATTGAAAGGAAAGGAATATGAAAACTAAAACTACTGTCCAAGTTAGAATCGTAAAAAGTTGTATGTCTTCTAGCAGCTAGCTTCTAGCTATGTCTTAAGTGTCGAATTCAATGCTGAAAGTTTCATCTTGATACGCGGAGTTTATAGAATGTTATGCTTAATGGAACTCAAAAGAAATTAATTCTGCACACTCACGTCGAGGACACTACACGTCGAGGACACTGGTCTGCTTTAAAAACACTGAAATTCGCAAAATCATCTGGATATGCTGTGCTTTGCCGTTTTCGGGAACCCAATACCGTAGACCGAAAGATTCAAAGTAGACGTCGTAGTGGAACATACGGTCGGCAGCTGAACTGGAATTTCAAGATCAATCAGAGATCAATCAAGTCAAACAGTCATCAAGTCAGCATACAAACAGGCCACTTAAGCATGCTTGGAAGGATGCTTGCTTATGGACGACGTGCACATACGTGAAAATAAACATACGTGAAAATGTATTTTGGACAGCTTCCTGGACCACAATTCTATCTCACCACGCCAAGGGGAAATGGCCTTTCCAACTTCTAATTCGTATTCACCAATAAATTTGGACGGAAACTAATGATCTGGCAAGGAATTTGCAGCTAAGGCACCAAAGTTTTCATCACAAACACGACGATGAACTCAACGCTATACAAGGAAGACTGCCTCATAATCCGAGTTCTATCATTTATTAAGTCACACAAAGATTCGGTTAAGTTTTGGCCTGATTTGGCAAGCTGCCTCTACAGCAGGGAGGTAGTTCAGTGGTACCGTGACAATAAGGTGAATCCTATCGCAAAGAATATCAACCCACCAAATTGCCCGGAACTCCACCCAATCGATAATTATTGGGCAATAATCAATGGGAAGTTTATGAAGACTGGAAAGGTGATGTGGGATGCTGCAGAGATGGGGAGAAATTGGAACAAATTAGCTACTGAAGTAGATCAGACGATTGTGCAGAAAATGATGACGCGCATTCCAAAGAAAGGTCGTGATTTCATCCGACGACGGACACAAAAAATGTTTGAAATTTTTCACTCAAAGTACAACAAAAAACCTTCTTTTTGATACCTTGACATGTTTTCAACACCGAGGTAGACCTATTTCGATTGTTCCTGATTTTAAGTGGGCCATGCTTTGATAATGATAATTTTAGTACTAGTCGATAAAGATCTTGACAAGATTGTGGAAAATTTTCAAATATTCCTGTTTAGAAGCAACTAGTAACTAATCATGACCGTCCCTCTGGTGCGTTTGCAGGTGGAAGACCCGCTGAAGCGGATACAGGAGGAGATCAACGAGGTGGCCCGGCGTGAGCAGGAGCTGCGCGAAGGCCACGGCCGCACCGCCGGCGCCGCGGACCTGAACGATGACAGCCTTTCGTCGACCTCGGGCAACTCGGACGACTCGGGCCTATCGCTTTCGCCGACGCCCGTCCACTCGCCGTCGGTGTCGAACCTGAAGGACAAACTGGAGCTGAGCGTGGCCCAGCTGGCCCCGAAAGAGAGCGACGAATCGGCGAGGTTCGGCACCGGTGCCGCCACCCGGCAGTACATCCTGCCGCAGCCGAAGGCTCTGACACGGGCCCGCTCGACACCGCAGCTCTTCCACACGGGCGCCGGCAACCAACAGGGGCGCCGCTTCAACCCGAACCCGAACCACCGGGGCATCATGCAGAAGTTCATCGCTTCCCGCGGGCGGCTCAGCAAGCTGGCCAACGCCAACGGTCACACCGGCCCCGTGGCAGTGGCCACCCCACCGACGATGGCCACCACCAAAGCGGATCCAATTGTGGTGAGAATCTTGGTCGTTAGTTTCGCAAAACGGGGCCCATCAGTTCGGATTTGCAATTCAATCTGCCCGGGGAGAGGCTGAAGTAGAACCAACCCGAAGCGGAAACTGTGGGTCACGTTAATTGTTTTGCTTGTTCTTCGCGTAACAACGCTATTTTATACAGAAGATGCTAAAATTCACAACTTTTGAGAACATTTTTTGCCCAAATATTAGCATCTCTAAAATGAAGTATCTTTCCGTGCTCTACTCGTTGCATACTTTAAGGCGTTTTCTCTTGCAACCCCCTTCTTTGTGTTTTTCTTTTGAAGCAATGGGTCCGAGGTTTGACCGAAACATAATAAACGTTCCGTTACTTTCCATTTCATTCCGCACAGCCTTCGGTGGTCGATCTGAATCGTTCGCATCTGATGATCCTTCCGTCGGCAATCTCCACGCCACCGACCATCGAGAGAGACTCCAACGGAAAACCCATCCGCCGTGGGTACGTGCCGGTCGAGGAGAAGATCCAGCGCGAGTTGCGCGATCTCAAGAACCGCGAGTGCGAATTGAAGCGAATCCGTAAGCTGAACCGAAACGCGTCCCAATCGGACCTGCTGGACATGAACTACGACACGTAAGTCGCCCACTTAACTGCTACCGGAAACTGTGACTCTTATTGTCCTATCCCTTTCAGTTTCGAATCGAGTGAGGAATTGTCGGACGAAGACAACACAGACGAACCGATTTATCCAATGGCACGGAAGCTGCGATCTACCAAATCTATCAGCGAACTATGCGACGTTTTGACCAACTCTAGCTTTTCACCGAGGTACTCCGTCACTCCGCACACGGTGACTGCAATTGTCGTCCGACGAAACACTTACCAACCACTCCGTCTCCACAGGGAAACTCCTTCGCCGCTCTTCGAAAGTCGTCCACGGAACGGAAACGGATGCGGAGGGGGAATGCGGCCAGCCATGTCCCTAGCACAGCTTTGCGATCTCGATCCCGAGGAGGCACCTTCGTCCCATAAGTTGATCGCACAGTGGGAAAGTCTCATCCAGCAGAAGCAGCAACGATAGGAACCGGGTGCACTATACCACTGGCTAACGATAGAGCAATACAGGTTGTGATGCAAGAGATTGGGAAGAAAGGAGAAGTCTACGTTCGGCTCGCTTCTTCGGTCCTCAGCGACATTGAACACAGGCGCGCACACCGAGCATCGTTACGTTAATACCATTGTGATTTGTTTTGTTTTTTTTTTAATATTATAATTTACCTCTTGAAACATTATTTGTATGCTTTTACGCTCCATGATTGCACGTGCTCCTGTATCACACTAAAAAGCACTCCCTTCCGCTACGTTTATTTATCACTTCCTTTTTACTTAAATCACGACGGCACTGTAGCCGCCATCTTGAAAATGCAGTTAAAACGTTGTCCACAGAAGAAGCGGGCATTCTTCGGTTGACATTTTTTATACTGTATACGATACGAAATCCAATTTTCATAACTTTGTTCACATTGCTTATCGTCTACTCAGCATAATTACGAGCGTGGTGTTTCTTAAAATATTGTTTGTCGTGCGAGGGGTAGCGTTATACGAAGCGATTGTCCTATCCAAAAGCTATAACAACGGCGAAGCTCAAATTGGTCGCTAATGCGAAGGGTAGGTGCTTGTAATATACCAATCGTTTCGATTTGTAGCCGGGACGGGTACGTACGAGTTTCGACGTTGTGTGTATGTCCTTCTGAATCAAACTGCATTTGGCAATGGGGTCATTAGGACGAATCCAGAACGTCGTTACATGATAGTGATAGAGAATCAACTTTTATACGGAAATATATGATAAACATATCCCGCGCATTTTTCCGTCTACAAGTGGGTGGCAAAAGAGTATGTCAAAATATACATAATTATTGTGCTTAACGTGTTTATATTTATACGAACATTTCCTACGCCAAACATATAAGCGCTTCGTGACTTTAGCGTGCCCAAGCTGTATGGACTAATAAAAAAGACATAAATCAACCATAAAATCATAATCATTGAATATGGTCTAAAAGGAAAAAGGTTTGTATAGTAGAATCGACTGGACGTTGACCAACGAACCACTGGCGACTAGCAGCAGCTGCCGAATCAAACAGTATTGAGAGATCATAATAGGAAAACTCCTTTGAGGAAAATTGAAACAATTCTCTGATTTTTCGGATGTTGTTGACAAACGGTTCGGCTATCGTAAAGTTTCAATGCCGATAAAAATTAAATTCAACCGATCAAGCCAGGATCGCGCTGTCCTCTGTATTCACTGTCCGGTGTCACAAAACGACAAAGTGCTTCCGCATTCAAAAACCTCTCGAAAAAGTACCAGTTCCAGCTGCATTTTCAATAGGGCACCAGGTTGTACCGCGGAGGTAGCCCAAGTTCCCCTGATCACGCCATGGAAATAGAGGCGTGGCAATCTCAGTGAAGATCGGTTATCGGCATCAGACCACTAATCTCGATTGGGGGAGCAAAGGGGACAGCCAGATCTCTTTCTAATCGGGGGAATTTGGGCTACCTCCGCGGTACAACCTGGTGCCCTATTGCAAATGCCGTTGGAACTGGTACTTTTTCGAGAGAATTTTGTCGCAAACGCACCTTGTCGACGCAGCTGCCGATTCGAAAATATTCGGGCAATTAATTAATTAACAAATCCCTTTTTTCAATAAATGAATTTCATTAGATCTCATCTGATCACCCTAGCAGATTCAGTTAGGGCGGGACCAACTAGTTGTTAATGTTGCATGTGTTCTGGTGTTGCTGCATTCTGGTGAATTTATGAATCAGACCCGAAGGATCCTGAAACCGCGGGGCAAAAGTCTGTCCTTTCGGAAAATTACAGTTTATCGACGTCGGTGACTCCCCGTGGGCCCCTGATTTGTAATCCTCCGCTCCCAGCTGAAAGATATGACCTTGCATTTGTCCACACGGATTCCTGATACACCAGTCGTAGTCGTAGAAGAGATCAAGCTCAGCGCTGGCAACGTTCTATTCAATCTTCTCAGAGCCTGTCGGACCATTCCCCATTTTCTCCCAAAACCGAACCGAACCGAAACCCGTCACAGAAAGGCAAACTGCATTGTTGTGTGAGTGTGGTAGTTGTGTGTTTTGTTGCTTTCATTTTGTTTTATTTTTCCGTTTTCTTGTTGTCATCACTAAATATAATAAGAATATATAATAATTTTCAATAATAATCATAATCAATAATGCGCCACGTGTCTTCCGCTGATCTGCTCGCGATTCGCGTCTGTACGTGTGTAAGATGGTGCCGGGTGGCGCTCCTCACTCTACCCTTTCCGCCCCGGCCCCTTGTCTGATGGCGCCTTCTTAAAGAGTGTGCCTCACGTTTTCTGTTCTGTCTGTACGCGTCATTGTGATTTCTCGTACGTTGATGAAGTTTGCGCAAAAATGTTCATTGTGCAGCCAGATCGTGTGAAAAAAAATCGTCAGAGAAGTCCCCAGAGATGGATGGCCCAGACATGGCTTGAGTCGGTTGAGTTTCGGCAACTCGTCAAAGCGGCTTTCAATCAGATCACACACAACCGGGTGTGCAACAAAGACGGTTTGAATGGAAGTGTTTGATCATCATCTGGTGCGCCGCGCATTATCATTGTGATACACACTCTCTACTGATCGTTTGCCGCGTCTTATCATAGTACAAAGGATTAGCAAGGAAGGAGAGAGTGTTACGTGGGTTGCGTTTGTTTTGTTTTTTTTTTGTTTTTGGTTGGCTGACAATCGAGAGGAAAAGTGGGAAAACGATCGCGCTTTTCCGCTCCGCTATATCGGTATAATGTATAGTTTTCTTTTATGCTTCCACCTATCGTGCCGTGCCGTGCGATCCAGTTTCTCTCTCTTTTCCACTCTCATCGTGCTCGCCCTTACATTAAATTGTAATAGTATAATATAATGGTAATAAATACTTATTTTCTTTTCCTTGCTTTCCTTCCCCCCGGGCTCGGCTGATCGATCTGTGAGTACGTTTTCTGTAGTTCTTTCAATGCGTCCTGCCCGATCGTTTGCTTCTGGTTCTACTTTGTTCATCTGTTTTTTTTTTGACACGTGCGCACGCTTTAGCTTAATTTTTTAAATATTACCTTTACTTTCTCTCTCTCTCTCTCTCTCGCGCGCTCTCTTGTTCTATCTGCTACGACTACTAAGCCGTGTTTCCATTGATTTGCAGAGTTCGAGAACGACAGACTCCATTCGATTGGCTGCTTTCCGATCAATGTCTCATGGTTTCGTACCAATAATTCATATTTTATGGCTTCTACACCGCCGTAGCGTTGGTTTGATTTTGTATGTTTTTGCATCTCAGCAGTTGTCTGTCTAGTTACTTGATATCGTTTTGGGTGTGTGGGTTGTTTGCTGATTTTCGCGCGAATGCTTCGCTTCGTTCTCTTTCTACAAACAGTTTGAAAAGCGTGTGGCATTTATGATTAGTTTTTAGATTTTATCTGAAAATTACGTAGCTTCCATGACTTTTTCTGTCCACCGGTCTCTCTGCATCGTGTCTCGCTAGACTTTTCTCCGAGGCTGCTGCTGCTTTTGTTGGCTAAATTTTGATATCCCTACTCATGTTTTTAGTCGTTCGTCTTTTATTGATACACTCGATACCGCGTCTTGCGCCCAAACCTCCAAACCTCTCTCCCTCTAACCGAAAGACTATGAAAATGGCGAAAATTTACAATTTTGTTTCATCCAAAGGCTTTTCTCGTGGTTTATGTGTTTATGCGTGTAAGTGTGTTTGTATTTTGTTTTCCGTTTTCAACATTTCGAGATTTAGTTTTTGTTCTGTTACTTTTTTGCTTTGTTTTCTTCCTATTTCTCACGTTTCTACACTCCGTTCGGTTTAAGGTTCCATTTTTTTATACAATTTCGCACGCTCCTTCATGCACGCTTCTCGGCAGCGTTAGGGTTTGCTGATGCAACGGGCAATCCTAACACAACTAACAGAGCAGCGCGCAAAAGTTTCTACAAAATGGAAAATAGTTGCATTCTTCAAAGCGGACTGTTCCGCGCGCTGCGTTCCCATGCACTCCACGCACTACTATTACACTTGCTCCTTCGGCTACGATATGAGATCAATTTGAAACAATTTCACGTTTGCGTTTGTGTGTTTGCGATTGTTTTGCATACAGTTGCTCTGCTCCCCCATTTCTCGGTGTCCCAACTGTTATCGAGACTCGGTTCCGGTCTCCGTTTTTGATTTTACTTTAATTCCAATATTAGCTTCACTCAACTTTACACTTGATTGCTTGTAGGTTACTAAGAAATTGTGAATACTTTCTCGCCCATCATATGTGACCCTTCTCTCTCTGGCCTGCTCCATGTTTAGTTTGCTTTCTCCTGCTCATTTCCCCCTCCGCTACAGAAGAAGTGCAATGGAAATGCAATGACCAACGGACCTGCGGTGCATGCTGGGGATACAGAAAGAAAAGGACAAGAAAGCCGGTGCACTACGGTTTGAAGCTTGCGAAAAGGCTCGCTAACAATACGGTACGGTACGTATCAGGAAGTGGTCGTTTTACAGCCGGTCCTGCCAGATTTCCCTAATGCGTGGACGAGATACGTTTCCGCGGCTGTCTCTCGTGTCTCCGCGATCCGATCCGAGAGAAAACCGTAGTCTTGTGTATAATCATATGATCCTCTACTGCTCTAAGTTCTTACGCCAGCGTCACCAGCTCCGTTTGCGTTATGGCATCTTCCAAGCAGCCTCGCGCGTACTGTTCTTTCCTGTCCATCCCACAACTGACGGTGACACCCTCTCTAACTAACGTTTGGTTGGTATAGGGTTCAGAGAGAACAGAATATAATCAAGTGTGTGTTTTGTGTGGCAAGATGGCAAGATTGAAACACATCGCAAATGTGGAGCACGCAGCTTACCTCATCGCGCATCACGCGGAGCGTCGGAGCGAAAGGAATGATTATGATTAATGAAAATAAAAAAAATCTTGAGATAAAAAAAACTTAGGTTTATTCATAATTGTGTGTGTGTTGTGGGTTTTACTTGATTCATAGTAAATTTGGAATTGGATGCACTTGCCTAATGTCTTTAGTTGATTAGCTTAAAATGAACAAGAAGCACGCGCGCGCCTCCTGCTGGGCGCCCTCTGACGATCGGTGCGCACTCCGGGAACAGAACAATATCATCCTGCGACTCAGCGGGACGACGGTTCTACGACACACCAACCCTCTCTCTCTCTCTCGGGGTTTCCCCTGCGTGAGTATTTCGCAATCTGTGCGCCTCGTGTCTGCTTTCCTCGATATGCGTGTATCATTCGCGGGAACAACGTTTTTACTACCCTTCGGTCCAGTTGCTGGTGGGAAGATAGTTCTAATGTGGGGTGCTGCTGCGCTCATTTCCTCATTTACATTACATGCTCCCGCCGTCAGTTGTCGTCACTTTTGCGCTTCCCTCTTTTGTGTTTTTTCCCCTTATAATTCTCATCTTTTATGGCAAACAGTTTCCTATGCTTAAAAACTCATCGTATCGGCCGCGTGTCGTGTTTGTTTTGTCTTTTGCTTCTCTTTGTATTGTTTGTTTACTGTGGTTTTTACTTCATTTAGTTCGATTATTTTGACGCGCTTCGGCTCTTACCGTAAAGTTCCTCTTCCCCCTAGCCCGGAGAAGCTGGCACCGCTCAGACTGCGCGCCGCTGTCGTTTTGTTGGTCTACTAAGCACTATCTGATTGCGCACTGATACGCCAGTGACAATCGAAACAAATATGAAAGAGAAAGAGGAAAGAGTGTATCACCACTTGCTGCACGCAAAATGGCCGCTGCTGGGACAGTGTTGAAGGAGAAATGCGAAACCGGCGGCGGTGTAACGCAAAAGCGCACAACCGCCGCCGCCGCCGGGCGCGACTTAGAGACAACATAATTACATACTTAAACAATATGGCCACCAAACTTTTATCTCTCCTGCTTTTGCGCTGACATGGTGGTGTGGGGTGCTGGAACCACATCCGGGGCTTGCAGGGTTTGTTCATTGCGCAGTTTGCTTAAAAGATCTAGGACACGGCGTAACTCTAGCAAGAGAGAAATAATTTAAGAACAAAATCTTTTTGAACGCAGCCAAAAAGGAAGGTAGGCTGTGGATTGATTGTGGATGGTTGACAGCAGTCGCGGTTCACTCCTTTTTGCACTGAGACAGTAGGTTTAATGAATAGATTCCACATTCGCTCTAACGAAATAAATACTTAACCTACTTAACTTCTCCCCGCGCACAATGTGATGTGCGATCATAAAAAGGGAACCAAAAGGGGTGTTCGTATCCGAGTGTGACTTAACAAATGTGAAGGAAAAAACGAACCCGGCCGCTGGCTACTGGGATTTAAAAGATTAGTTTTACGAAAACGAAGCATTACTAGAACGTTGTTTCGACGTAGACACACACGCGCACTAAATGATAGTTTTACGTAACTAAGTCTTTTCTACACCACGGCCGCTCCTCCTCTCGCGCGCACTACACGCTAAATGATTCTTAAACGTTAAAGCCCACCATTGTGTTCCGGTTTCGGGAACGAGGGGGCTAGGGCTACTCGCGGACACAGTGGGTTAAAGATACAGATGGGTATGGCTACATGGCTACGATGGTATATAAAAATGAGCGCGCGAAATCGAATCGAATCCGGAGGGTGGCTTCGCGAAAGTAGTATAAATTAAAATGCAACCGCCCCTCGGTGCGCGCCGCGGCAAATGAGGGATGAAATCAATCTTTACACAGTCCGCGGGCCCGCGCTACTATACATACACAGTGTCTTTCTTCCCGTGCTATTTGCGAGTGTTTTCGCTGTTTCGGTTCACGAAGCGGTTGGTCTGGTTTTGTTAAAGCAGCAAAAAATCAAGAAAAATAATCTCCAGTCCAGTGTGAAGAAGCACAGCACTGGACACGCTACAGTCGTGGCAAGACTGGTGGACTCTCAAGGCAGGCTTTCTCAGCTTCTCCAGAGGCTGCTTCGATGCGCGCGTAATTACCAAGTGTTGAGTATTTAATCGAACCTTCTCTAACTGCTACTGCCGCTGCCGCTGCTGCTGTCCGCTTCAACCGCCAAGTACCTCACCTCAGTAGTAATAATAGTAATAGTACTGGCCGTTCGGATCGTTCCTTTCCGAGGCCGCCTGCTGCTGCTGCTGCTGCTGTTGCTGCTGCTGGAGCCACTGCGAAAGGACGGTCGTTTGCGTTCGGCCGTGGTGGTGATGGTGGTGCGGATGGTGATATCGCTGCGACAACAGTGAACTCGACAAGGACACGGCCGACTGGTGGTGCATATGGTGTTGGTGCTGCTGGTGGTAGTGCGCCGCCGCCGGTAGATAGCTGCCCGGTGGTTGCTGACCGAACGGGTAGTGGTGCAGCTGATGGGACAGTGACTGGTGGTGGTGATGGTGCGACAGTGACAACGGTTGCTGCGACTGACTTCTACTGCCGCCGCCTCCTGCTGCGAGCGGGTCGACCGCGCTGCCAAGTGCAGTGGTTGCTACTGCGTCGGACGATGGCAGCGACTGGTTGCTGGGCGGTGGTGACGAAAGTGGTTTGGTGCCGTCCTTTGGTTGCTGCTCTGGCACTCCGATCTGCTCATCCAGCGTCCGCCTCGATGGCAGATCCTTCTCTCACCACTAGACACCCGGATATTCCACGTCCATCATGTCATGTTCCTGTAAACGGAAGAAGAGAAGTTTTAGTTCCAGTTTCAGCGCATCAGTGTGTGGGGCCCACCGGCCACCGCGTCACTTACATCACCCATGTGGTGCCGCAGGTGGTGCAGCTCGTCGAGCGGTTCCGCCTTGATGTCGTCCTCCAGCAGCATGTCCTTGTCGTCGATCGGATCGTTCGTCGGGATGCCCAGCTTCTTGAGCCGCATCTTCTCGGCCCACTCGGCGATGCCGTGCTTCGGCCGGTTCAGGTTCCGGTGCTGGTAGAAGATGAGCGTCATGCGCGTCGGGTTCAGCCGGTTCGGCTTCTTGACCGCCGTCGTCGAGTGCATCTCCAGCTTCGCACACTCGATGATGACGCTCCCGTGTGGCAGCGCAATCGCCACCCCGCCCATCTGCGGGTCCTCGAAGCAGTCCACGTTTTCGTTCGTTTCCGTCACCTCGCCGAGCGTTTCCTTCGGTACGGACGGTACGTTGGGTACCGGCGGCGGAGCGACAACCACCGGCGGTGCTAGGATGGTCTGGCCAAGGTCCGTCACCACCGCCGACTGCTTGCCGCCACCATGGTGGACACCGGCTCCGGTGGCGGCCGCTACGTGGAGCTGCGCCGGTGTCGATCCGATGTGCGCCGGGTACAGGTTCCAGTTGGACGGTGGCGGTGGCGCCGGGATGACGGCCGTCGGTGGAGGTGGTGGTGCCGGGCCCGTGCCCGCGAGCTGCGTCTGGGCAGAAGCCGGGTACATGTTGTGGTAGCTCGCGGCGGCAGCGGCGTGATGGTGGTACGTCTGCGGCGGATACCCGTAGTTGTAGTTCTGATACGGATCGTACGGCGTATGGTGATGGTGGTGATGGTGATACGGCGGATGATGGTGGTGGTGGTAACCGTAGCTCATCGCCGTGTTCGGATGGTGGTACCCGTAGCCGGTCGCGGGATTATAATCCGGCGGTTTCGGCTTCACGAAGCCCTGCTCCGGCTGCTGCAGCGTGTGGTACGTGTTTTGCGTCTGCTGCTGCTGTTGCTGCGCCGGATGTTGCTGCTGCGATTGGTGTTGTTGCTGCTGCTGCTGCTGTTGCTGCTGTTGCGCCTGCGCACCCTGCAGTTTGGTGGTCGCGGTCCCGTAATCGTCCATGTGGATCGGTGTCGGCGTTTTCGTCGGATCCGGGATGCTGGGGCTGAACGCCGAGTTACTGCTGTTGCTGCCCGGCCTCGTGGTCGTATCCGGAATCTCCTCATTGCGCCCCAACCCCAGCTTGCCCGGGTCACCGCCCCGCGGGTTCCCGTAGTAGTCCGTTGGCCAGTTGTTGTAGTACTGCCGGTTGTCGATGTACTGTCCGGTGTTATAGTCGTAGCTGTACGGTGAGTCAAGGACCGTGCTCGAGATCTGATTCGACTGTAGCTGCGCGTCAGTAAAGTTGTCAATCATCGACGCCATATCGATCAGCGTACTGTTAGTGGCGGCGTTCGGCGAATTGATCGCGTTGTTCGGTGCCGTAAAGGCACTCGTGTTGTTCCCGGCGGCAACGGCCTGCGGCAGTCCACCGCCGGCGAGGAGCGTTGGCACCGTGCCACCGCCGTGCATCGGGGACGCCTTGTCCGCCACCCCCAGCACTCCCGTGGCTGCACCCAACGAACCACCGTTGCCGGATCCGGGACCAACGCCGATCGTCTTGCCGCCGCCGGCGCTCTTTTGGCTACCGGGCGTCAGGGCTCTCGGTGAGCCGGCACCAGAAGATGACCCTCCGCCGCCGCCGCTCTGACTACCACCGGCCCCCCCGCCGGGGGACGCTACATCACCGTTCGCGGCGGCCGCCGCCGCCGTGGAGCCGGAAGACCCGGACGACGACGAGGAGGAGGACGACTTTTTGCTCTTCGATTTGCTCTCCTTCTTCGTCGGAGGTGGCGGTGGTGGTGGCGTTTCCGGAGCCGTCCCTCCACCGTCCGAACCGTCCTTGCCGAGCTTCTCGTCCTTGCCGTTGCCGCGCTTCTTCCCGTGCCGCCGGCACGGTTGCAGCGGAGTCGAGCGGACACGCACCTCCGTTTGGAATCTACAAAAAAGGATGGTGGTCAGTTAGTGAGCGTGCACGGTGTCCCGGTGTCCCGAACCGACCCCCACCCGTTGAACCAATGCTTTACACTCACTTCTCCAGCACCTGCACCGCGCCCGTGTCGTGCTTCTTCTTCTGGCCCTCCTCGCTGTCGAACTCGTCCGTCGTGTCCATCGTGTAGAGTGGCAGGATGTGGAGCTGCTCGTCGTCCGGCTTCACGCCGGGCGGGAGGGGCTTCAGGAGCGTCACCTGCACCGTGCACCCGTCCTGCATGTTGTGCAGATCGCGGTGCGTGTGGGCACAAAAGTCCAAACAGCACGTGACCCCTACAAAGAGAGAAGGCAGAGAGGGTGTTTATTGGTGGCACACACCCCGCCCGCGGGAGTAGCAGGTCCTCAGTCTTACCGGAGAAGGGTTTGCCCGGTTTAAGGCCGAGCCGGCAGTCGGGCGCCTCCCGCTCGTACTGCACCTGGTTCTGGAAGGCTTGCGGGGCGACGGTCACGTACAGCGGGCTCAGCATCGTGGCCAGCACGTTCATCCGCTCCTCGATCTCCGCCTCCTCGTTCTTCACCGACAGCCGGAACTTGCGGACCGTCTTCGAGCGGGCGTACTTGCACCCGTTGTAGTACATCGACCAGCTGCACCCGAAGCTGTACGACACGCCGCACTGCTCCGGATCGAGCCCTACGGGAAAGAAGAACGGTTATCCGGTTCCTCCTCCGGGTCTGCTGCTCCTGTGCGGTGTGTTTTACCTTGGCAGGCGCAGGTTCGGTTCTCATTCGTGGCACAGCGCCGCACGGTCGGGAGGCCGAACTTGTTCAGCTTCACCGACAGCATCCGGTAGACGCTGTCCGCCTCGTGCGCCGGGATGCCGTCCCACACGACGATGCAGATCACAATGTACGCCGCCCGGCACCTGTGCGAGAGATTGGCGGAAGCGGTGTTAGTGGGTTGTGTTTCCGCACAGCGGGGGACAGGCACATAATGGTATAGCACACGATCCGACCACATAGGACTCACCGGTGCCCTTGCCGGCGCTTCACGACGAACAGGAGCTTCTCCTCCTGGTCGACCCGCCGGATGACCCACTTGGCGATCGGGCAGCCCTGGCTCGATTTGCCCTCCTTGCCCGTGTACACCACCTTCTCGATCCGCAGCTGCTTGCCCGTCAGCCCCACCCGGCTCTCCGTCTCCCGGCGTAGCTCCTCGAGCGTGGCCGCGCAACCTACAACAGAGTGAGAGAGATTTATTAGTGATCCCGTATCCTTCACTGATCGAGAGATGGGCTTACCGAGGTGGGTGTAGTAGCTGCCCGGTTCGGACGGTGCCTTGTCGGTGCCTCCGCTGAAGCAATCGCAATCGGGCGCTTCCGGTTTGTGCGATTTCTCCAGCTTGTCTTCATCCGCCTTCTGGGCCGGATCGAGTGGTTCCTTCTTGACGCTACTCTTCGATTCCTTCTTGCTCTTACTTCCACCGCCACTCTTGGACGTGGTGGTGCTGGTGCTGCTGCCACCTTCGGCTTTACCCTCGGCACCATCCGGCCCGTGGCCGTGGCTGTCCTTAGTCTTGTCCTTCTTGTCACCCTTCTTCGACTTGGACTTCGCCGTGGTGGTGGTAGTCGTGGTGTTGGTGGTAGCGGTGCTACCGGTCGTAGGAATGCCGGTGCCGGTGGACCCACCGCTGCCCTCGGTGGCACCTTCCGCCGCCGGGGCGTTCGTTCCGGGTGGCTCGAGGGAGGTTCCGGTGCCAGCCCCCAGTCCCAGGTACGCTCCCGAGTCGTCCGTTTCGAGCTTGATCGGGACCCCCCCTTCGCTGGTCGCTGCCGTCGTGAGGCTGCTGTTCTTCGGGATCGGGTACGTGTGGGCCGGAATCTGCTGCTCGAAGTTGGTCTGATGCGCTACCGGGGTGCTCGGGGTGGCCATCGCAGGCAGGAGCAGCGGGTTTACGTCACCGGCGCTGCCACCACCACCAGCTGCCCCGAACCCAGCACCGGTCGTCGCCTGATGGTTGTGGTAGTTCGGGTAGTTCTGACCGCCGGCGTAGCTCGAGTAACCACCGGCGTACGGCGAGTAGTAGCTGTTGTAGTCGGCCGTGGCTCCCGCTTTCGAGGCCACACCAACCCCCGTTCCAGCCTGCGCCTGTGACGCACCATTATCGGTACACCCGTAGTCACCACCGTAGCGGATAAAGTTCTGATAGTTCTTCTCGTAGCCGCCACCGCCACCAGCACCGTCGAACTTCCCGCCGAGGGCCGACGATGGCGCAGCGCCGCCGTCTGCTCCTGCACCGTCCAGTAGCAAGCCCGGTTCCTTCTTGACCGCCATCAGGTTGTAGTTGGCCGACGGCGGCCCACCGGCCGACGGGTGATGGAAAGCGGTTCCCTGGTGGATGCTGCTGTTGGTGGTGGTGGTGTTAAAGCCACTGGCGAGTGTGTCGTGCCGGAAGCGGTTCAACGGCCCCTTATCGTCGAGCTTGTCCAGCATCATCGAGCCAGCCGGAGAGTATCCGCCGCCATTTGGGGTCGTCGACCCACCGGGATATGTTTGGTTAAGGTGCGGCGCGTACTGCTGCTGCTGCTGCAGGTGGTGGTCGTGGTGCATAAAGCTCGAGTAGCCCGTAGCCTTGCTCGGGTCCAGCGACGGATCGAGGTGATGATGTTGCTGTTGCTGCTGGCTGCTCTTCGATTGCTTGCCGTGCTTCTCGCCCTTGCCCTTCGCTTTCGAGCCGGTGGACGGTGAGCCCCCGGAGGAGGGCGATGACGACGCCGACGACTTGCCCATCTTGGGCTTCAGGTCGAGGCTGCCGGGTGACCCGGGCAGTCCTCCGGGGTCACCATTATTCTTGTCGATTAGTTGCTGCTTCTGCTCAAAAACCGAATGCTTCGTGGTTTGGTGTAGATCACCGCCGCCACCGACCAGCAGATCGTGATGTAGGTGATGGTGTTGCTGCAGGTGATGTTGCTGCTGCTGCTGGTGGTGGTGGTCGAGCGGTGACTTGACGTTACGACTACTGCTGTTGCTGCCACCCCCGCCCCCGGGGTGCTGCTTCCAGTTCGGATCGACGAGGTTCCCCATCCCGCCGATCAGTCCTCCCGATGCGCCACCATCTCCGAGCGCGGTACCACCTCCTTCGTTGGCGGTAGTACCACTGCTGCTGCTGTTGCTGTTGCTATCGCCTCCCGCGGGTGCCATCATGCCGCCACCAGCGGCCGCCACACTCGGCGGTGACTGCTGCTGCTGGGTGCCGGCTGAAGACCCCTGGGACCCCGGGCCCAGGTGGTGGGTTGGCGTTAGACTGTCACGGAGATGGTGGCTATACGATAAAAAATGACCGGCC
>NC_071285.1:27297160-27304738 GCF_943735745.2 Anopheles bellator | reverse complement strand
TGCTGCTGCTGCTGTTGTTGCAGCTGCAGCTGGAACTGGTGGTCGGCGGACGCCGGGACCTGGCCGGCGTACGTGACGGTCGGCGCGAAACTGACGCTCTGCAGCGACACCTGGTTGATCGGGGCGGCGATCTGGTTGGCCGCCGCCTGGAAGTCGTAGCGCTGGACGGCCGCCGGCGGAGCGGCGTACGTGCGCCCGTAGTTCGGATCGAACCCGATGCCGGCCGTCTGGACGTAGCCGTTCGGTTGGTAAGCGGCGTAGCCCTAAAACGGCACAACAAACACAACATCAGGTAAGCTCTCTCCCGGGGGGCGCGGGGGGGACTGTGTTATTGCGGGGTTATCGTGTATGTGTGCGTGTAGGTGTGTTAGGTGGTCGCATGCAGGAGACAGCAGCGCGCGTCAGTGTCGCCCGCGCCCGCGTGAGTGGTTAGAAGTAGTGATTCGGGATCGGCAGGACAACACGATCGTACGGATCGTACTGCGCCGCCAGGTGGCGCTGCAGCTGCGGCGGTTGCTGGTGGTGGTGGTAGTCGTGGTAATGTACCTGCGGCTGGAACTCCAGGGAGTTGAGGGGCGTGATTGCGGGTGTGTTCTGTGGGATCTGCTGGATGAACTGGTTCTGCCAGCCCTGCGACGGGTCGGCCTGCCACGTCGGATAGAACGCCATCGGGGCCTGCAAGGAGAAGAGGAGACACGGAGAATTAGTCGCGGTGCAAATTTTGTGATCAGCTTCAAGTGTCCACCCCCCTAGATTTGGGCTGCATATCCTTATATGCCCCACATCGCCAGCCCGCTCGGTGCTTTCTCTACGTCGTTTTTCTTGAAGAATGTTAATTCAGCCATTTCTATGCAAACGAGAGTGACTACGCCACACGCCACGCCGGGGACACCGACCACCGACGGCCATTATTAGCGCTCTCTTCCCGGCCTGTCCCCGGACACTCTAGCGGGACCGCGAGCGCTACACAAAAACGGAGGAAGGAAGCGAAGAATCGCGCCACTTTGCATCTATTTATTGCGCCGCCCGCCGCCGCCAGCCAGTCTGCAATAATTTATTGCGAAATTTGCATACATTTGACCATCACCTTCGGCTGGCCGGGGACCCAAAACCGACGGGGGAGTAATATACACGCATACACAGGGGGTCCCGTCAGTGCGCGCGCCACTTGTGCGATATCTCGACGACGACGACGACCAGAGAGTCTAGTGAGGGCCCCAACACAACACCGGAAGATGATGCTTATCTTCGGTTCCTCTCTCTCGCTTTTTGTAGTGGCGACAGGGACATTAACCCAGGGGGTCCTCTGGTCTCCCGGAAGGGCGACCCAACTGTTTTCCAACTGGTTGGTCCCTCGTTCTCAAGCCCCCTGTAAACTGCGGGGTCTGGCATGACCTCAGCTTTCATTGAAACAATTTAACCTTCGCCCTGGCCCTACAACGACTTGCATCGCCGACGAGAATATTGGAAGTCCCCCGCTGGTCACTAAATTCGCCAATTGGTTCACCATTGCCCAATGCCCCTCAGGGACGCCTCTGGGTCACAGGGATACCACCATCTTCCAGACCCCACACAAAACGAGGTACTAAGTGTACTAGGTACTGTGTACTAGGTTGATCAATAGGTTGCAATCCTCAATAACAGAGGGCGCTGCTGCAAACAATTTTTTTTCATTGGTTTTTGGTTGTTTTTACACTCTTCATATCAATGTATGTGAAGTTTCATTTCAATCAGACACTTAAGGCCCCCACACACAGGGAACGTTACGTGCGTTTCGACGCGACGCTTTTTCGGACCTTTCACACCGGTTACGAACGGCGGCGACAGGCAACGGAAAAGTCTTTCGCCCTCTCGTTCGGGCGAAAACAATTAGACATCTCACAAGTATCATAAGCATGCAAAATAATTTTAACTTAATTATTACTTGTAATACAAACACAAATTCATCATGAAACTATTTTAATTCTCGCACCAAAAATTCAATGTGTCTTGATCTTCCAAATATAAACACAAATAATCTGTCAAAACACAAGACTTCGCCCCACTCACCCAAAAACCAAGTATACGAACCTTGGCCAAAGTTTTTAAGCGACACAAACGGAGCGTTGTCTTTTCATACAGATTCGTCGTCGTCGTATGAAGTTTTCGTCGACGCCGGTGTGAAGGGTCCCATAGAATCCCATGCGAGACAACGTGTCGTTCGCTACGTTACGTTCATTTCATTTTGGTGTGAAGAGGCCTTCAATTATTCTTTTACAAGACATTATAGTATCGGCGTGTCACGGTATTTTTTACAACGGAAAAATCAAGTATCGTACAGTGATTTAATTTTTATTTTCCGAAAGTTCAAAAACAAAAGAAAATGTTTGAGCGAATATCGAAAGTCTGCAAGGACTCTGCGCCTTCAATAAGTACAGTAGTTGAAGACGATCCACGTCAAGGACGCCCAGAAACAGCTTTTGAAATAGGCCAAGGACGTGTTAGCATCAGCTTTTTAGGATGCGGAAGGAATTTTCTTTGAGGATTACTTGCAAGCTGGTAAAATAGTGAATTCTGAATCTTCCATCTGTTTCCAGAACTTAAAAAAATCATGCGTTTTTCATAGAATGGTGACGTCATAACAGCTGCTGAAGCCTATTTTGAAGCACTTCCGGTTACTCACCTCAGGGATGGAATTCTTAAATCGGTGTCTCATTGGAACAAGTGTATGGATGTTCCGGGAGACTATAAAAATGTGTTCTTCTTATCGAGGCTTGCAACTTATTCAGCAACCTTGTAGACCGAAAACATTAAACTGGCCCCGGGCACAGCCGTCACTGCCGGCACGGCGGAGGCCGTCGTTCCCCGCTTGCGGCATAAAACGGGGTGCAATAAAATTTTAATTGATTTCATAAATTACACTCTCTCCCTTTCTATCTCTCCCCACCGGTTGCAGCTCGGCGTAGCGTCGTGTCTGGTGACTTCCTTGATTGTGTCTCATTATCGTCGCGGCAGATGATTCTTCATTGGGGGCGTTTGACAGCTCCAACAACACGAAGAAGTAGTCCTGCCCATCTGGCCGTCATATGGGATTGTCAGGCAATTGGAACTCTTTCTTTGGAGTACGTTAGCACGTGGATCGGCTCAGGCGCGCACGATCTCTACGTGTCCCAACTTGGCCCCGTTGGGACAGGTGCAATTCGGGAGCGGTGCCCGCAGGTTCTCGGCTCTATTGGTTGTGCGAGAAGTTCCACAAAAGTTTGCCGGGTCCATGAGGTCCACACAACAATCGAGCAGCTCCATGAGATTAGCTGAGGGGTCAGCGCAACGACGCCGAATGAATGGCACAAAGGCCCTTTCTTCGCGTCACCGGGAAAACGGGAAGATAAAGCACCAAACTCCAGCGGGACGTGTGTGTGTATGTGTGTGTACACGCAAAGTTATCACACACCACCCCGAGGGTAACCTCCCGGCCGGCCGCCGCCCGGCACGCCATAAAAGGAACCGAAAGGCCACACTGGGGAAAAAGGCCAAAGAAAGCCTGCGCGGGCCGCGGGGAGTGCAGCAGTCGATGCAGCGACGAAAACTGCACATAAACGCACATACACACACTCATTTTGGCGGCCAACCCGCCACCGCCACCGTCGGGACAGACGGGCGGTGGGCCTCGTGGCGCAGCGCAGCAAGAGGAAGTTTTGCGCCAGACAATGGGAGCATAAATTACGTTCCAGTGACTTTGTTTAATTTATTACAATTGAATTTTCCTCTCTCGCCCTCTCTTTTTCGCTCTCCACTCCCCAGTCGCTTCCCTGGCAACGGGGAGGCCCCCAAAAGGGCTGCCGCCGCGGCAGTTGTTGCAGGTTGACTGCGTCCGCGAGGTAGGTGCTGCGGGAACATTCGGTGTGGCGTTCGTCAGTCGGTGGTCATAATCTGGTACCTGAATCACCGGAGAGCAACATGCCCATAAGTCATGGTTCATAAAGGGTGCGTGTCAAATATAATATTTCCTTCAAACCTTAGTATCCAAAGTCCAAAGTGCAAAATCCAGAACAGCAAAGACCATAGTCTGGGAATTATTGTATAAGTGAATCTACAATCGACATCTTGAAAGCATTTATGACAACCCTGCATTGGGGTTCTCTTACTTCACTTTTCCTTGCCAGTGGAAATCTTCGCCCAGGGCCTTAACGCTCAGGGTCCCCTCGAACGACAATTGGCTTCAGTTAACAAATAGTAGAATTAAAATTAGAATTAAAAGTTAAATTAAGCTAGAAGTAGTTTAGTCACATCGTTACAGAAAGCAACAGACATTAACATTGTCCCCGGTGCAGGCCAAGACCGCTCAGCGGTTGTTGCCGAATGAAAAGAAAAATAAGAATTAAGTGAGTATGTAAAAAAGAGACGAATGTGAGGTTATTGCAGCTCAAAATCTCTATGAAACATAAGAAACAGAAACCTGTGACCCTGGACCCTGGACACGGACAGGTCTTCAAATCGCCACCTTTATGAAACCTCGTGGAGAAAAGTCGTGAATTTCATTACGAACAATTCATCCGTACGAGGACCTTCGACAACAGGAACCAATCTTGGTATCCAAATACTGTGGCAGAAGTTTCTTTTTGGATTTAGATCTCCACGTCAACCGTGCGGTGCTTCTTGCAGTTCTTGAGGGAAACAATAACGTTGCACTCCTTTTGCTGCATAATAATAAAAAACCCAAACAACAAGCGCGATTTTTCTGTGGTATTTTTACCAACAATGAGGCCAGTGTGCGTATCCTGTGAGCGCCCAACATTGATAGGATTTGAACAGGATTTTTGAGGCAATCGATGGACGACATACTTTTCTTTCAGACAATTTTGACTCGCCATCGTCGAGCTTTGCCCACTGTCCACGGCTGGCTGTGGGTTTTTCGGGGCGGTGCGAGCCGCGCTGTCGTCGGCAAAGTCGTAATTTATCGGCGGCGGAAGGCAAAAATAAAATCACCAGTGGAGTGGATGTAACGATGTTACAATCTTCTTACTCACACACGGGGGCGATCGAAACTATTGTTTCCTCCTGAGCGCTGGGGGGGCGCGTTTCAGTTGGTTGCATATCCCGGCACGGACACAGGTAACGGGTGGTGTTCACTTCTTAGATACATTCGTTGCCGGCCTTATCGTAAGATTGGATCGCTGCGTGCGTGTATGTGCACATTTCCCACCGCAACACACAACACCATTCATTGTTGCGAGCTCGTTTTGTTTTTAAAATTTATTTCTCGTGGCCACAATTTACATTTTTGTGGTTTATGGGACGAGGCGTTCCGAGTCACCGGACAGTGAGAGTCCGAAAGAAAGAGAGCGAGAGAATGTGTAAGAGACAGTGGGAATATTTAAGATATTTTTATTCACCTACTTAAAGTGAAGTGCACGTGTCCCCCGCGACGCCCGCGTTGGAAACAATCAAACGTAAACAAAACAGCAACGACGCATAAATGGGGCCAAGTCCTCGAGAAATGAGGACGATTAAATGGCTGCCATATTTTAGCTGCGCCGCGGAGCCACCCCTTCGGGGAGCATCCGCCGCGCGGCTGTGAAAATGGGGAAAAATTAGAAAATACAAACGCAAATCGTGGCGTAGCACCCTGAAAGATTTATTCCACCCGCACCCGCACCAGGGTCCACCATCAACAAGGGAGATGGCGAGGCGAGCGAGTTCCGCCATCGGAAAATCCCGCGTAATGGAATAGGCGCGGCGGCGGCGAAAACAAAACAACGAGATAAAAATACTTATCCCAACATCCATCAGCCGGTTGCGATGGGGCGAGAGAGAAAGAGAGAACGAGTGGGACGGTGGCCAAAGGACACCGCGGAGTAGTGCGTCGTGCCGAATGACAAACCACTTCACTGCTGTCTCTCTCTTTCTCTCTATTTCGTTTTCTCTTTTCGCTTCCGTCTCAAAGAATTGTCATTTTGGCGATGTAGAAAGCGTGCCACTTTATCAACTACTCTACTAAGTTGTTCAATATGTTTCAATTCACCGAGTCACAAGAGCATTTTGAAAATGGTAAAAATCCGCGAATTAAAGTTCGAATTGTTGGACTATCCATCGTATTTACCAGATTTGGCCCCTAGCGACTTCCATCTGTTTCCAGACCTTAAAAAATCATGCGCGGATAGTGATTTGCCTTAAACGTCTTGGAAAGTGCCCAGCAACTTCCGTGACCTTGCCTACATTGAGGCGCTTTATTGCAGGTCCGATACTTCAATACGTCAGCGTTGCCTAGTACCCCTGGCCTTCCCTACTGACAATCCTTATAAATTTCTAATTCTTGACTCCCCATGCTACCTACTTTACTATTCTGGGACAGTTCAATCCGATCAAATACATGCGTGAGGTTCATACGTCATACCTGAGATACCTTCGCCGATTGGCTTTGCACTGATTTGGCGTAAGTGGACCTCTGAAAAACTGCATAGGAAACAGTCCCCAGTTTTCCCATTTTCTTCCGGAAAACCTCGTCATACAACGCGATGGATGACGCCCGGCCGATAAGTGTTACGTGACGTCACCGTGAAGTCCCGTCTGTTTACTGTGTTCTTAGTGACGGCGAACCACGCACACCTCGCGTGGTGGATATTCGTAGATCCTACAACACGTAGATTCCCGCACACTTTTGGCCACCACTCGCCCTCTCTCTCTCCGCGTCTCTCCCGCGCACTGTTTGTTTATCTGACATTCCAAGAACGCAAGAGATCCACGCGGCAGCTCGAAGAACGAAGCAGCGTAAACATCATCGTTTGTGCTGTGTTGCCTCCAAATAATGCAAAGCAAACATTGATTACCCGACCGGCCGGTGGTGGCCACATGTGTGCGCCCGTATGTGTATGTGTCATCCAACTGTGAGTCCCCAACATCCTGAATGTCCTCTGTCCGAGGAGACCGAAGACCAGACGCGTTGGGCAGAGGAGAAATTAGACAGAACTTGCAAAGCGATCGACCGCCGTCTTCTTCCGGTTGCCGGGGGTGCCTCTAGAGCCCCCCCTCCCCCAGGGAATCCTACCGTCAGCTAGCGACCTCTGGCGGACGAATATTTTATATAAATTGCTTATTATGCACGCCGGCAATATAATCATAAATCATAATAAGCACCGAGAGGGAGCCCCCGTCGCCCCCGCTCGCTTCAGACCCCGAACGTCCCTCCGGGAGGCAATCTTAGACTCTCTCTCTCTCTCTCTCTCTCTCTCTCTCTCAGAGAGAGAGAGAGAGGGCCTACTGCAGCGCCACTTATCAGCTAACGACGGGTCGGTCGCTGCTGCTGTTGATAGCGCGCGCCGATGATGACGAGGCTCCTGCTGATGATGATGATGATGATGGTCATCGGGTGAGGGGTGGGGGTGGTGGAAAATGCATGCCGCTTCCTCGCAACCCTCACCCTTCGAACCATCGAGTGGGGTTTCTTCTTCTGCGCCACGCTGAAGGCCACGGCCGGTCACTCCTTGCCGTCCTTCAACTTCCAAAGCGAGAGAGAGAGAGGGAGAGAGAGCGAGCGAGATGGCGATTCCTTTCCATGGCGCACGTCAATTGCGCACTTTCGATCGAGACATTATGCCCCCC
>NC_071285.1:27288835-27296660 GCF_943735745.2 Anopheles bellator | reverse complement strand
GCACTATTAATTTTCCTTTTCCACCCCTACTACCACCCACCCGCCCTTGCCAAGGAGCGGCCTATCCTACCACTCACTAAACACACACATAGAGCTACAGTTCCCTGCCGATTTTCCGTCCTCCGTCCTCCGTCGCTCGGGTCGGTCGACGAACGCTTAACTATCGTCATCTTATGTACCACGCCGCCACCCAGCCCCCCGCACCACCTCCCCCCCTTCGGCACCCCACCCTCGTGCGGCTCTCTCTATGTACACATAAGCTTTTCATTAGTCTCCCCTCCGAAAATTCGCCACCCACCCCTCCCCGGGCGCCCAGAATGTCCTTGCCAGCAGCGGAGCCGGCACACCGGGGCCGGGGTAATGTCTTCCCCCTCCGCCCCCCCGCTGTCCTTCCTACGACCTTTACACCATTAGTTCCCGTCCGCCGTGCGCCATCCGCCGACATGTGCGTCTCCTCCGTGTGTGTTTGTGTGTGTGCACGTACATAATTCATTATTATTTGCCCCCCCCCCCTCCTCACCCAACACCACTACCACCAACACGAGCCCGGTGCCGGTGACACTTGGCCAACAGCCGCAGGAGAAGGTTTTGGCGATACCGACAAAAAAAGGAAAACATCGACCGGCGGCAACGGCAACCACGCACTGCCTCTCTCTGTCTCTCTCTCTCTCTTTCCGTCTCACTCCTTCACAAGAAGGACACAAGGTGAAGATGGTTGGCCCCGAAAAAGAACGCACCGAAGAACGTGTGTGCGCGGGGGTATCGCGAGGAACTCCAAGAGGTGTGGCGCGTTACGTCAAAAGGTAGCCTCCGTCGGCCGCGAGCCTCCTACCCCTGCGTCCTGATGCCCCCACAATCCTTCTTGCTCCGGTCGGACGGACATAAGAATCCGGCGCCCAAATAATGCTTTGGGTCGAGCGTTTCATGAAAACTGGAGATGAGCACCACACACCTTCGATGATAAACTTTTCCCCCAAAGGAGACCTCAAAAGTCGTGGCGATCCTCAGCTAATAATACCGGGGGGTCCCCCAAAACATCAGATCTTTGAGCCACGTTTTTCTGCGAAAATCCGATTGGATAATACGTCAGAATGTAAGGAAATCTGTTACGGAATCTTTCTGTTCAGATGTTGAATTCTCAGATGTTAATTTAGGGGTCTAAAAGTAATATTTTGTGACGACTAAGAGATATTTTGATTTAACCTTACGCAGCAATTGAACTGAATTTGAGGGGCGCGAAATAAAGTTTATTTGAAGTTTGACGCTTTAAGTTTCCGATTTCAATGAAACCAACTCGGTATATTCAACCAACTAGTGTTGATTTAGATATTTGTGGATAATAATTACGTTATACGTTTTAGAATATTAAATGCAGAATAGTGAGAAGAGTGAGAAAAATGCAATGAAGAATACACAAAACATCATCTTTATCTCAGCTAGTAAAATGTAAGACAGAACCCCCCAAAAAAGAGATACTAATCGATGCAGAACGTCAAATAGTCATAGACGTAAGTTTAAATGATAAACTTAACAAGGATATTGCAAAAAAGTATTCGACTCCAGTCGTTGGCAAAGGTTGCCTAAATAATCAAGGGCTATGAAAATGAAGATCATGGTCAGCTGCTGGGTGTAGGAAATTAGCAACAAAACGTGCCGATAAACGTATAGTGGCAACTAAAAGTCCTCTTTTATTCGCCAACACAACAATCAATAAACACTTCGTTCAGAAGGTTTACAAGATCCCTTCGGTGCATGTCAAAACGAATGGTATTTTGCCTTGGACATGCTTTGAAACCTCCCTAACTCAAAAGGGCAAAAGTGCTATGGACTGACGAATTGTTGCCTCAAGCCTCTACAGGCATTAAACCTTTTCGCTGTTGTTGTTGCTGAAGGAACATTACGAAATAAATTTCAAAGGCAACATTTTGGTCTACAAATGCATTGTGTTCACGAAAGTAGCATCTTTGCTGGTCGTTGCAGCTTACTAAAACTTGATGAAAGCAAAAATGAACGAACGAAGAAGTCTTATTGATGAAGACTTCCCTCTGCAATAGGATTGAGTAGTAATCCACGAGCTACAAGTATACGGCATGACTACTCGGGGATGATGATATCCCCGAGTTTTAAGACTATCTACAAAAGTACGTCCAGAGCAGCCAACCATTGAGAACATATGGGCATGTCAACTATCAACTTCGACTATATCTGAGAATACCCCACATAATTTAACAGAATAAACGTTGCCTCCCTAGCCACGTTCAAAATTGGAACTTCTTTTCCACAGCTGGGCGGGATTGAAACATGCAGCGGAGTTCTACGCAGAGCGCGCCAAATATTTTGTGTGGTTACGGTTCCTTCTCTTAGCAGAGTTTCAATTCCACAGCACCACAAGAACATGGTGTCCATTTATAAAACCATATAGTTCGCCAACTGTTCTAAACCGTTATTTTACTTTGAAAATAAGTTGATAACACCCTCCAGATACCGCCCGTGCCGTGCCGCCAATTGTGACAATGGTGACCTGATGACAGCGACGTGGCTTAGGGGCACCTTCGTTCTAGAAATTCGGGTAGCCAGCCCGGGTAATAGGCAAGTTTATCAGGAACTAGATCCCAGTTCGAACCCACGGGTCACCCAATTTCGGTTGCGCGTTTGTTCCACGTGGTCCTCCCAGACTGCGCGCCCGGCTTCTGCCGTCAGTGCTCTGTGACGTAAGCAAAAGATGCGCCCGCGATGACATCGGGAGCGCGTGGTGCTGATATTATTTTGGCCCTCACCGGTTTTCTCGCTCCTTTTTTCCAAATAAAGGAAACTCGCGTTTGATGAAAGTGAAATATTTGGATATAATTTCCTCGCGCAATGTAAGCAAATTTCGGGGTGGGCGCCCGAACCACCCCACCGCCATCATGTTTGCGCACGCCGGGGACACCACGGGAAAGTATTAGCCGAAGCCGAAACCGAGATGAAGAAGAAAAAAATTTAATAAAACAACTTTTCCTCCAACCCATTCCAGGCGGACGACGAGAGCGCACCATCCGCAGCCACCGCGCACGTCGGCCATCAACCACCAAAAATCGTCATTCATTCGTCGGTCGGTGCGTGGCGCTGTGCCTGGCGCAATATTCATCATACTTCTCTGCCACTGCCACCACCATCGCCACCGCGGCCGTCCCCATTTTCCGGAGCTTAATATTTATTAAAAACCAAGGCCGGCGGCGACCGAGGTCACCCGGGGGCGAGGGGGGCCGCCGAGGACTTCACATATATCCACGACGGGGCTGGCGCTCCGTGGCCCGGAACAAGATTATTATTACCTCGCCCCACGCCGATTTTCCGGAGTTCCTTTTTCTCCGGGAAATTTTCCACTACACGTACGGGTGGTGCGACGGGCGAAAAGAGGGGGAGGAGAGCGGAAGAAAAGAGCACTCACCCCCGCTGATGAATAAACAAAGTGCAGGCTCATCACCGACGACGGCCCGAGCTTCGGGTTTTCTCATTTTCCACCCAAAAACTGAGTGCCGCCGCTCGTCCGCCTCGTTTCCGTTTTCTTTTTTTTTTTTTGTTTGTGCAGAAAACTCATTTTCGGCCAGCCCGTTATCCTTGTGCGGGTGGTGGTGGTGGTGGTGAGGGGGCTGGGCGTTCGATCACGGGTCTCACAGGCACTAGGCGCGGCCAAAAAATTCATCAACGAGAAAACCCAAAATTAGCTTTTCCTCTTAGAGCGCGTACCCCCCGTCCTTCGCCCGCCACCGGCTACGACCCGGTCCGCCATCCAATCATGGACAAGGGGGGCGGGGGTAGCGCAGGTGTACCGAAGGGCGGGCGGGCTAGTTGCCCGCCGAATAATAGATGCGGAAAATCCCGGTGCCGAGCGAGAAAACCTTTTCCCACTACGCCAAAATATGTTTTTCCTTGCCGTAGAGAGTCAGGTGTATTTTTGTGGGGGTGGAAGGAAGGTGGATGGTGCCTCGCCCCCGTGATGGATTAGAGTCCCCGCTGGTTGGTAAGTCGTAAGTTGTCAAACTTCGCGGCCCAAAACTGCGATACGCACTTCTGTATCTGGTGTCCGCGTCAAAGGACCTCCTGAATTCCGGAACGAAGCAATTTTTCTTCTATTTTCCATTTGTCCCACCACCCCAATTGGAGGTGTGCTTGGTAAAACTTCCGCTAACTCTGCCACATGGCGAGGCTGACGCCGGAAAGAGCCGTTTTACTCTATCGGTGGGAAAAGTTTCGGGATCTCGCGAGCACACCGGCTTATAATCAAGTTTTTAATTGAAAGTACACACAATCGAGCGGACCTCCCTTCACCGCCCCCCAAGTGCACTTTCCCTCCCTTCCTATCCCTTGCTGAATCGAAGAATTCTGGGAACTCACCATCGGTTGCTGCGGCTGATCCTTCATGGTGTTGTCGCCCGCTTCGCTCTTGATGACGATGGACTGCGCCAGGTGTTGCTGCTGCTGATGCTGCTGCTGCTGTTGCTGTTGCTGCTGCTGTTGGAGGCCCCCGCCGGGGGGTGGAGCGCCTGGTATAGGGGGATGGCGGGCGAGGTGCTGTTGCAGCTGGGCCTGCTGCTGGTGCTGGTGCTGCTGGTGCTGGTGCTGACTCTGGCCGGCGCTGGCTAGCAGGGCACTGTTCGGTGGCGGCGCTGCTGCTCCTGAACCGGCGCCGCTACTGTTGCCGCCGCTGTTGGTCTGGGCCCCGGTGACAGTCACCAGTTGCTGCTGCTGCTGCTGCTGCTGCTGTTGCACCTGGTTCGCCTGCTGCACCTGCACCGCATTTGGCGTCGACGGCGTGCCGGTGGTCGTGTTCGGCGACGGGTGCGGGAGCGAAGCCGGGGCCGGACTGACGGCGGCGTTCGGGGGAGCGTTCTTCGGGGTGGCGCCGAGATTCAGTGCCTTACGACCGCGGCCACTCTGCGGGAGAAAGCGATGAGAACACACGACACGGGTTAGGCGCAACACTGCTAATATCTGCTACAGTCAACTTCTAATCACACACTCAAGACATAATTCCACGATTCTCGATGCCATTCCTTGACCCTTCGACGGGTGAGATTTCAATAATAAACATAAATACCCGATGGCTCCAGCTGTTCATTTGACTGTCAGTGGTTGTTTTGACACCTGGTCAAGGATTTCGTTGCTTCACCACGGAAGAAGTTTTACGACAATGGAACTTGGGCGAAGAGGACACTCAAACGTAGCAATAACTTGCGGTTCAGTTGAATGCGAATCAAAAAGCCAGCTCCCTAGCTACTCCTGGTTTGGTGGGATCCAAGGAGTTTGATCTATTATGAGCTACTCTACTATGAGGCTGTTATGCAAAGCTACCATCAGCTGACCCATTTGAAGGAAGCCAGGAAAAGGATTGGCTTCACATTCGGCTAACTCACCACAGACTTGGTTTTTCCCAAATGGCACATATTTTAAAGAAAGTAGATTTTTTATTTGGATGTAATAAACGTGAGATTTGTTTAAAAACCCAATCAATCCAGTCAATTTACCTCTCATCATAATGCTAGCCCCTGCATTAAGGTTCCCGTAGTCGCAGGGAGGTTCCTGCTACGAAATGATGCTTTATGTTTATGTTGCAATTCGGTCGCTTACGGGAAACACACAAAGCAGAAGCTAGTGGCCGCAGCCTCCGGGAGAGTTTAAGCCCACCGCATAAAATTGCACAAAATGGCGCCACCGAACTCACACGATGCCAAACAGAGCGCAACGCGCACATTTCCACATTCGGGCCCAGCCCAGCAAATGAAGATAAATTGGTCTTAGGAAACACTATTTATTAATAAATTATGATTTTTCCTGCATCCCGTCCGTGCCGTCGGCGTCTTAAAGGAAGTTGGCACCCCCCCGGTCAGCCGCCACCGTTGCCGCTTCTTCGAGCGAGCGAAAATAAAAATATATTGCCATCGCAGAGAGTGCGCGGCCACCGTCAACTAGAAAGAGAGAGCGAGCGAGTGCACGAGAGAGAGAGAGGGCGCGAATGGAAAACTATAAACTAAACCTAGGGGAAAAACACAGTCCTGTGAAGGTGGCGGGCAGCAGCAACAACGGCCGCCCAGGCCGTGAGCCTCCGCCGCGCGCGAGACTGTCTAATAATAGTAAATACTAATTAATGGTATTAATAACAATTCATTTCCCCCTGGCCAGGAGCGGAGCGACCCGAGACCGGATTGCCATTTTGCTTGCCTCTCTCTCTCTCTCCCTCTCTCTCTTTCTTCGCTGAAGTGCAGAAAATCCAACAACGCACAATGCATCGCCCGGCTTAGAGGGAAAGAAGCTGCATCGTTCGTTCGGGTTCGATAAAAATACATCTTTGCCGAGGCGGCAACATACGCACCCAACAGTGGGGCGATAAAGTTGTTGAACTGAGACTCCAACACCGAATGGAAATTGCTTTCGTTTTCCCTCTCACAGATTGCTCGTAGACATCCAATGCCCGTTACGAGAGACGCCTTACCAGGAGACCCGGTTAATATCCCACGCGAACTACAGAAGAATTCGCGGTGCTCTCAAGTTGATGCCCTTGCGTGATTCGAACCTACGTCTTTCGGTCAGTAATCGATTAATCGGTACTTGCCCAATCTACGGTCTGATTTGAGGCGCTTATCGATTATCTGTTCTAGTTCTAGGGACGAGAAGGCCTAGGGACCCTCGAGGAAAACGTGTCGCCACGTACCGTATCGTTTGAGACGTAACGTATCCCAACGCTGTCACCAACTTCGACCATTCGCGAACGCTATATCTTTGGTTTACCGAACTCGTTCATTGCATGTTAGATAGTCGGCCCTATAAATGACCCCCAATTGGCTCGTGCTTCAGCCTTAGCCTTAATTGGACAATAAGTGACGCGTTTGCTCTGCTGGAAATATCTTCGCTCTGTTCCGAAACTTTGTTGCCGCACTGCCCGAAGCCGATGCCGGTTGGCTTCGGGCGCAAAGGAGGCACACACCACCACGGTGTCTTCGGTGGGTCTTGTCTTCGTGGGACCCCCTTCCTGGTGCAGCTTTAATTATCGTTATTATTCATCCGTTATCCTGTGGCGCACCGCGCGTGTGGCGGCGGTGGGTGGCGGTACGTTGCATGGGAGGTCGGAGCCCACGCCATAACGAAAAAAAACAGAATTTGTATCCCCATCATCGGCGCGGTCGATGGGGGAAGGTTTTGGCAAACCTTTCGCATTCCGCACGACTGAGAATGAGGGAGGGGGGGTCGTCCTCGCCGCCACCAGCCTTTCTGGCCGCCCCTGACCCGTGTCCTGATTGTTTAGCAATCTCGGCCCTCAGACGCACACACGCGTTGGCCGGTCGGTTGGTATGGGGGTATGGTTTTGGAAAATTTGACTCTTACGGACCATTAATTTCTGCGGCAATCAATTTTCCCGTACACAAAGCGGCGAGCGGCACACACATACGCACACTCTGTATGTGTGTGTGGGGAGGGGGTGGTGATGATAAAGCGAAGAAGAAAACGCGCCAGGGACTCGCCGCTGCGCTGCGCGAAATCCTGATGGCTCCTCCGCTGCGACAAGTTTTGAAAGTTCGCTTCCCTCTCTCGGGGGAGGCTAGTTCCGCCATTTTGTGCCCCCCACCGTGTGTGTGTGTGTGTGTCTGTGTGGAGAGTGTGATTTATAGTGTTTCACAGGCAGCGACGAGCGAGGCGTTGCCCTTCGGGCTGGGGCCATCGGGTGTCCGTAGAGTTCGGTCTGTGGGTTTTTGTAGTTCCAAACCTATAGACGCGCTTTGTGTAGGTGTGTGAAACGGCAGGTTCGGGGGAGGGCGAGTTTAGCAAACTCTTTGTGAGCCAACCCCCC
>NC_071285.1:27279800-27288335 GCF_943735745.2 Anopheles bellator | reverse complement strand
TGGAGTCATAAATTAAACACCACTCCATCATTTCGTCCTTGAGAAATTGTCTTTTTCGTTTGACAGGTCCTGGTCGTTGTTGTTTTTTTTTTTCGGGAGCGTTTAATGAATGTCATACACAGGACGGGCCGGTCCGGTCGGAGACCCGGAGGAGAAGGAGGAGTGAACAGTTTGACCCATTTTGTTACCCGTTCGTCGTTAAACGGTCTCTGCCTGTTTGATTAGAAAACGGAAAACCGAAGAATTGTTTGCAAAGAAATGAGCATCGACCGGTGGGTGCGGCGCCTGGCCAAACTTTTGCCACCCTCGGAACCACTCGTCCGGCCCGCACACCCGGTTACGCACACACGAACACTGGGGCGAACGAAAAAGGGTCATTAGCTGTCATAACAACGGGTGGAAACAGGTGGAAGCTATCATCTTCCTTACGCGCGCCTTCTCCACGGCACGCGCCTCTCGCTGGGGTTCGTCGATATCGATCCAACAAACAAACGTGGTCCACCTCGCTGCCGCGCACCGACCCCTTTGGAGTGGAACTCCTGGAAAACAGATTTCGAGATTGTTTCTAGCATCATTCTGGGCGTGAGCTGACAAAAAAATTCCGATTGCGAACACTCCTAAATAACACGTGGGTCAATAAGTCTGAAGGATAATGACTATTCCCAGAAAGTGCCATAAAACATACACATGTCATAAACAGTTTGACATTTTGACGACCATGGAGTTGTCAAAATGTTTTTGGCATTCGATTCGATCGAGCGAGTTGTTGGTTGGTGAGTTGACAGACGATAGGAAAAATACCATTGTTGATATATAGACTGTCTAGTCTACTTTAGTCAAACGTCCTCCAGTCTTGACACAAGGTGCCATATCGGCGGAGTATATAATCGCTTCTCGGCATGTCTAGTGATAACCACAAAAACGCAACCTATTTCTTCCATTTGCGATGACACTTTTAGTTTGTTTCTGGCTTTACGTTTATAATGCCTATTTTAGGATTTGCTCTTGGTCTTTTTTGTAATCCCGTTCTCTTGAAATAAAATAATCAAAACCATGTTTTTTGGCACTCCTGGCAACTCCTCCGAACAACGTCCTCTGCGTCGACACTTCTCAAAAGGACTGGTTCCAATGAAGAAGTAGCCGAAACTGAAGCATAGTTCAAGGCCAAACGACATATCAGTTCATTCAGCTTACGACGCGCGCCAATTTTGAAAAAGGACAATGCCTGGACGAAAAATTTTAATTTTCGAAAAGATCGCTGACCCTCGGTATTGACCCCGACTACCGGAAATAAGAACGTCTGAAGGTGAAAAAAAAGTCGACCAAAATCCCACGGGCAGACCTGTTGGGTCAACCGAAGAGAATGCAGCCCCCCAACATCTTCTTAATGTCCCGCCGGGGTTCGGACGGAGCAGCAAATGCTACCCTTTAATGGGCGCCGTCCTTTTTCAAGGATCATCGCCGAAGGCCAAAACACGACGGCCCTCCTATCCTCCAAGAGTCCTTCTTTTCGGAGGCAGGACGACTTTCGTTCACTGACCGCATCGGCAGAAATCGTTCAACGTGAAGCAACGAGACAAGAACGGCCGACGGCCTCTACCCGTCAGGATGGGCCCCCGAAGGACAAACTTTCTCGTCGGATGCGGTTTTATTCGTTTTTTTTATTATTTTATATGCCAGAAACCGATAACCGAGGAGGGGTCGGTCGGTCCCGTAATCCTTCGTTCCTCTGCCCCCGGGGGGGAAGACGCCAGACAACCCTCGGTCGTACGGGCTACGGGCGGGAATCCGGTCAATCAGATGATCCGTAGTCACACAGTTAAAGGACACGCGGTCGGCCGGGTTTGTTTTTATCACCTTTCACGACGGGGGCTAGACGGGCAAAAAAAGGATCGCCGGCGGACACGGCCGGCCGGCCGGCCGGCTCTCCGCGCGGATTCTTTGGGTCGTTTTCCTGGGATCTCCTCTGCTCGTCCGGCGCGCCTTCTAAGGGGAAAACTTTTCGCAGCCACCCCTCGGGGGAAAACAGAAGGAAAATGTATTTCGCTCATTTCCCTATACCGTTCTGGGGATTTTTCTTGGTGATTGTGATTTTTTTTTAATTGTGTGTGTGGCCGCAGCAAGGCAAGAAATACTCGACGAAGATACGCACATTCCCTCCGGGGTGCGCGTATTTTTATTTTTAATTCATTCATCGTTCGCCGGCGTGAGATTATGAATGAAGCCGGGAAATGGTGTGCTGGAAAACGCAAAAAAACGGGACC
Source organism: Anopheles bellator (assembly GCF_943735745.2). Taxonomy (NCBI): domain Eukaryota; kingdom Metazoa; phylum Arthropoda; class Insecta; order Diptera; family Culicidae; genus Anopheles; species Anopheles bellator. Next base: position 27,286,071 of record NC_071285.1, on the reverse strand, counting down.
AATACCGGTGGGGGTTTATTGAAACGATTCGATCACGTGTGACGAAGCGAGTGTCAACCACGAGGCTGTACAAGGATACTGAGAAACCGCGAGATAATTAGTGTAGTTAGATCACGCAAAATAGAATACACTTTATTTCGTTTAACAATTTTTCGCCACACTGTTTCATCTCTTCCTGACGTGAGTGATGCTCAAGAAAAACGAAGCCAACTGACAAAGCACCATAAATATAATTAAATATTTGAAAGACAAACTACAAAGGCAAGCTAACACGTTCATGTGATTCAGGATACATAATTTATCAGTGTATCAGAACCCTTTTTATCCTTTTTATATTTTTGTGACCTTTTTGGGATACAGTAAAATTTCTGTTCAACCTTCAGTTCAACAACTGTTGGCAATAAATAGAGCTGTCGACGGCTTTCCTAATCATTGCACCTCAAATTGGCCGTTTTCCATTGAATTGAATTTAAAATGGACCACTCGGACACAGGTTGACTGTTACTTATAGGATCAACTTTATGATTTGCTAGCTATAACCGGTGCGAGCATTGCTTCGCTGTCTAAAGTGGCTGTTCCTTTATCTTCGATTGGTTTGGCAGCCTAGTTCTAGTCCTAGTCCTGTTATTTAAAAACTTTTTTTGTGGTAAGCAGAGTAAAGAATAATCAAAGCTCTAACCTTCAATTTCACAGCAGCAGTACAGGTAAATGAAGCCAGTTAAGAAATCCTTTGGAATAATTTACTGCCTGATTTTCCACTGTAGCGATTGACATGAAAATCATACTTTCCCATGTCATCGAGAATGCTGTAGTTCATGATAGCCAATCAGTAGATTACAGAGGTTTTTTGACAATAGGATAGAATTTGCATCTCTTGACATCGTTACCATATCTTTAAATTGATTAAAACCACAGATAAAACAGTAGAATCACTTTCTCTTTGAATCGATCTCACGGTTAGTGTTGAAGTTAAAAATTGAAATTTAAATATAGCACACGCCACAGGAACGTACGGGGATCGGCCTTCGTCCCCATTCGATTCTCTGTGCATTTTTGCTACTGTTTTCATCTTCCTTCCCGTTTATGAACTCCCAAATTAAGCATCGAATTCGAATCGAATGGCTTTTTTTTTATTTGGCTCCGAAAAAGCCGACACACCCAGCTGATCAGCTGCTGCCGACGGAGAGAGGATAATCGTGCACGGAACATAAAATACGCGTCATCCCAACGAAAGTGAATCTCGCACCTCCCCACCACCAGCCCCGCGGCCCCGGGCTGGGGACACAAACACACACGCAACCGAGCGCGTGCATATTTTAATTGATACCAGGCACTTTCGAGTGGCGCGAATCGACAACGCAACGGGCAGGATGATGATGGCAGCGGCGTAAAACCGCAGCAGACTGCCGGTGCCTCCGCCGCCGCCGTTGCCGATCGCATTTCATACCTGCTTTATGGTCCCCGTTCCCGGGTGTCCGCCCGTCCGCCCGCCCGCAGGGCACTTCCAAACTTAATTCTCGCCGCCATTCATTCACAAAAGTTCCAGCCGAACAGCGGTGCGAACTGCACGTTGGCTCTGGCTCCGGGCGACCCGTGGTGGGCCATGCACTTGCACTGCCCCGTGGTGGGCGGCTTATGTGGAGAACACAGGGTGGTGCGCGTTACGTTCGTAAATAAATATATACATATAAAGTTTAATCTTGTGCGCGCGTTGGCTGACCCTTTCCGGCCAGCCGGCCGGTGGGTGCCGAGGGGGGCCACGCAGCAGGGGGGTGGTGGGACTGTATGCATCCCGCTGCAATGTGCGTACGTTTGTATGTGTGTTTTGCGCGAACATTCGCCGGGCGGCCGAGTCGAGGCCGAAAATTTGGCGGCTCGCGACTGATTTCGCATCATTCATTGATTCTCGTGTTTCATTCATTCATCGCTCCCACCCCTGGGGGTGGAATAGGGGGAGGCGGCGTGCGTGACGGGGGTGAGCCAGACCGACCACCCCCCCCACGGGTGGTGGCGCATCCTCCACCGCCGCTGCTCAGGCACAACATTCAAATATTGAGAGCGTAGCGGCGGCAGATAGGTCGATGGGATGGAAGCGCAGCATAGTAGCACCCCCCCACCCCCTCTTGGCGTGTGTCATTGCACCAGACACACCCACCCACACACACACACAGCCAAACGTAGGGACAAACACGCGATCATCATTCGACGACGATTCCGATGTTGGCTCCGATTTTCGAGGCGGCGGCGCGGGTGAAGCGCTTTTCGAAAATTGGTTCCCAATTGATTGCCACTTCCGCGTGTCACACGAACACGGGTTGACGGATGGTTCGGCGGGTGGGAGGGATGGGGGGTCACGTGTTGCGCTTGGAGCCACCGCAACCCACAGACTGGCGCTGCCGAGTCTGCCGCGGGGTGTTTTGGGTTGAAATTTACACCACGCGACACAGGGAGCCGCGCATTTATGCTCCTGCCACGGCGGTGGGCGGTGAATCGCGCGCGGTTCTCGCGTGATGCTGATTATGGTTCACCTGCCGCCGCCGCCGCCACCGCCACCACAGACTGGTGGTGGTTAGCCTGCCTACCTGCCCCTTTGATCGCGGAACTCTCCGCTCTCTCCGAATGCTTGAAATGCCGATTCAACAGATGTTGGCAACAGGGTCGGGGCAACATTAAAAAGGACACCCGCTTCTAGTGCAATGTTGGAGAGTGATGCATTCGAAACGTTATCATTGCCGACAGTTTGTGGCAATGGCTACAATGAAGTGCTTCTCTGTCTGATCTACAGGCTCAATTTAAATAAATGAGGCGAAGACACCCGAGAACTCAACAAACATGGTGGGTAGAACTCTGTTTTTTTTTGTGAAAACTCGATCCTAATCCGTCCCGTTCGTGGTGTATTAGTTTCACCGGGCTTTAAAAAGTGTAAAAAGCAACTAAGAATAAGGAGCGGTCGGTCAGTCTTGAAAGGACTTGGACAGAAACAAGAGTAGAAGAAGGTTTTTAAGGTTTTAAAGGTTTTAAAAATTTAAGAATTTTTAGCTACATTCGGTAGCCTAATAGCTCAACGTCTCTTACGATAAAAACCTGTCGTAAAAACATGAAGGTTAAAGAACCTGTCATTAAAACAATCGAGATGAATCAATGAATTAACAATAAAAATGGCAACATTGCACATCAACATCCTGCAGAATCCTGACAGGACATGACTGGACTTAAAGTTGCATCATCAAATATAAATCAACAAACCATCGAAACTGACCAACAAATAACACATGAACAATGGAAGCAACATAACCACTAAGGGAGATGAAGGAATGGAGCTCAATGTCTCCAAACTGGTCCAAAATCAACAACAACTCTTAAAATCCAAATAAATTATCAAATTCGCTCAATCGCTGTCGGTAATTTGGTAGGTACAGAATATGACCAATTATTGTTTCTTGGCTGGCAGCTGCTACACCACAACCCATTTGCTGCAATCATTAATTGCATCAAAAACTAATGCCAAATTAACTCCCTGACACCGTGAGTACCGTGTTCTGAGGCAACCTTGCATTAGGAATCAACTGACGAGTTGACAACTTGTTGATGGTGCGCCCACCGTACGGATGCGGAAGTCCGTAAACCGACAGAGCTCTCAGGCAGGATAAAGGACAAACTTTTCCATCCAAACCACCATCCGAGGTAACCGAGAGGCAAAGAGTAGTTCGGCTGATCGAGATGAGTGTCTCCCGCGCCGGCGGAAACAGGTTGTGTACTCGTTTGTCAATTAATTGAACCACCTGATAGATGATGCGAAAGGCACCCTCTAGGAGTCAGAACCACACGACAGTGTGTGTTTGCAGCAGGTTTTGAATCCTTGCCAATTGGCCGACTGGAACGTTTTGGCCAAATGCCCCTCAGATTGGGCACACGTTGGGCATTTTTTGTCGATCTGGTCGATCGATTATTCTTCAAATCGATTTCCCGTTGATGATGGTTTTGATCATTCGGTTCCCCCCGCCCGGGGCGGCCGGATGACAATGACAACGATTTGTGATGAGCCTACATTTTCCGCACCCATCAATCCGGCCTGGCAAATCGATTTGGCCTCGAGTGACGTGGCGCTACTCTTCCTGTGCCACTGAGCACAGCGGTCTCCAAAAGGTGCAATTATTGGCCACTCGGTCAACCGGTCGTCCGGTTGGACACAGGTGGTCAACCGGTTCTCTCTCTCTCTCTCGTTCCCGCTGCCTCCCGATCGTCTGTCTATTTTCATCGACATCGATCGGAAAAATCGTTTGACACCTTCTCCAATACGGGCAGCACTTTTTCTCCACACTTTTTGCCCACACTGTGGGCAACAACGGTGGTCTAAAAATACCTCAACAAAAACACCACAAACGTCGTAATCGATATCGATTTTTCCACGTGGAAAGCGAAGACAATTTTCGCAAAAGCAAATGGGCTTGACACGACAGCGTGGCCAGGTCGGTGTGTGCCGGGGTGACATAACTGAGATGGTGCAGAGAGAAACATTCCAACAGGGTGTTGTCCACCTCTCGCCAACATCGCCTCCCCGATGGTGTGTTCATTAATAATTTGGCGCGTAGGTTGAACGATTTGTAGCGGCCGCGACCGTGACGTTGTTTTCGACCAGATTTAGCACAGGAAACGTTTTGCTCGGCCTTGTGTCGGGGCGAACAAGTTTGTTGTGCGCGTCTCGCACCGCGCGTAAAATTTGGCAGTTTATTTTACCTTTATTTAGATTTATTTGCCATTAGGAAGCGATGATACCCCGATAGAGTGGCCGGAATTTAAATTCCAATAAAGTTCACAAATAGCCGGACAATAAAAAAAAAGCTGGTCGCTCTACATCGTAAAGCCTGTGGGGTTTGGACTAAAGGACTCGATGAGCCATCAATCTACGTATCGCGATACTTTAGTTCTCTGCTCCATTCGAACACCATTCCGGAAGGCACTTCTCGCCTTCGGCCTGCCTGCTAGGGCTGGCTGGTCCAATTACTGCTGCATCATTTCGATGATGTTTTTCCACTCCAGTGCCATCAGAAATTGATGAGTTGCCGTGAGTTCGCAGCGCACATTCTCGTTCCTGCCCCGCTAGCCGGAAGGATATTAACATTATCCTAACCAAAGTATACCGAGGAACGGGAACCATCGCCGCCGTCCTTTTATCGAATTACCTTATTTGTCTCCCTGCACGGGCACATCCACACGGGTTGTGATCACCGTCTGTAGGGCACTACCGGTAGCTGAGCATAATTTTCTCAGGTGTAGAGAGCTTCAGGGGCACACCACTCTGATATGCGCGCCGCAATCGACAAGCGAATTGAAAATTTTGCTTCGATGCAAATTAGAAACTAACAGAGCCGAGAGTTGACCGTACACCGTCGTGGTGGACCTGTGGCGGTGTACCTCTCCGGTGTACAGACAGCAAAGCACACCCGCGTTAGGCTCATCATGAGTGCACTTCAATTTCCTGCAGGAAGCGCCATTCTATTTCGCCACGGACAGGATATGGCTCTGCAGGACGTGGCTAGCGAGCGTGGGGCCCACCGGCATATTCATTTGCAGCAGGAGAAGTTTCGTTGATCAACGCAACGTTTTCAATATATCTCGATGCCGAGGGGCCAGAGCTTCTGCCGCGCTGCCCCGGAAAAGAGAGCTCGGAGGAAGTGCATAGAACGGCGAGGCATTTCAATTAACATGCCGTATCTTCGCACAATCAGCACAAATATCTGCACTACACAACAGACCAGTGACCGGGGCCTTCCAGGAGCATGTTCCCAGAGCAGCATCGGGGAATGGGCATCATTTTGGAGAATGTAGCTAACACATCGGCAATGTTCACTTAAAATCGACCCAGGGCAGAGTAAGCATTTCCATTTCTCTACAATCTCGACAATAACTTCCACAACTTCTACGTGAGATCCAATGGAATCCCTTGTGTTCCTGAAATCAGAGAGGTAGCCCTCGCTAGGAGTCCTTGTCCAACAGTCAATAGTCGCCTATTTGCATACACTACTTTCACTCCACGCATCGCTCGTAATTTGCACGCGCAACGCAGATTGTGCACTTCAGATTGCACTTCCGTCGTACGTGAGAGAGGGCGTATGGATCCGTGAAGTGCACCAAACAACAAACACACGCAGCGCGCATTTGTGCAAAATCTCCCTGCTGGTGTGCGCGCGAAAGGCGACCGCCACCTCCGCTTTCTATTTCAGGTTTTGGGATTATGATTCAGCCCGAGCAAATCCAGAGCTCACAAAAA
>NC_071285.1:27232255-27279600 GCF_943735745.2 Anopheles bellator | reverse complement strand
ACCGGTTTTTTGTCGCTTACCTGGAAAAGAAGAGCAAAAGAAACAAACATTAGTATCTACGCATCTCTGTGCAAGGAACTGTGCAAATGAAATCCATGAATGAATCGTGCTCGTAATAGACGCCTTCAGTGTGTCAGGACACTAAATCAAAGGCCGGCCGCCCCAAAACGCGGCAGCGAAGAATCTCAACAGCTAAGAGATCCTTGCGGCTGCGGAGGGTGCGTTAACGAAATTCTTCACGCGCGCCCACACTAACTTTGACTTTCTCCCCACAGACCCCCGGCGAGGAGAAACTTTCTAGACATCGGCGACCTGCCTCCTGCGTCCGGAAGTACCACCCCGAGAGTGTTTCCCGGAATTCCATCGCCGACCGGCCGGGCACACCACCCGAGACGCCGCCGCGAGTTTTGATTTTTCACGCTTTTCATCAGTTCATACCACCGAACACTTTGCACAATCCAATTGTCGACCCGCGCTGGGCGCTTCCCGATCCTAATGGTCTAATCAACAGGCACTAATGCGGAAGGGATGGCGGCCGTCGCCGCCGAGACCGGGGAAGTTTCTTCCGAGAATCTCCTCGCAGCCGCGCAGTATCTTCCGGGAAGCGCGACTTGAGGACTTGAGCTTGTGGGCGCCGAAATCGATTCATTGGAACGCTTATTTACATATTTATAGCCGTGCGTTTAAAAGTGCTCGAATTGTGCTCGAAAGTTCGACAATATCGGATTGGTTACAAGGATGTCGGAGATGTGTCGGACGAGTGATGTGATGACTTTTTGAAGTAGACAACGTAGCCTAAGACCAACCATACCCAGTCAGACTGTGCGACGATGTCGAGTTTTATGGAGCCAGGAACGTCGCTAGGAACTAGGAAAATAAAGACACAGAGATTGTGTGGTATCGTTAAAGTTGAACATCTCCAAGAGGTTGCTTCGGGCCGAACCGGGCGGGAGAACGTAAAATAAAAACTCTTAAAATCTTTTACTTTCTACTGTGCGCCCTAGCCCGGTTGAAGATTACGCGGACTCGCTGGACCCGGACCCGGCATTAGGACCAGGAAGCCAGCAGCGTGCGCGCGTCCAACAGGTTCCACAGCGTGACAGTAGCGCGCCGTGGTGGCGCAAGTATGACATTTTCTCCTCGCGGTTTCTCGCGGAGTTCCGCAAGACCGGAATTCCGAGAAATCGGCTGGTGGGAACCGAACGAATAATGGGCGATTGCCGCCGGCGTCAGCAGCGCGGTTTGTAATGGCGTTTTAAGGTAGCGCGCTCGGTAGGTTGCCTACAGCTCCTAACGATAATAAAATTAAATAGTGAAAATAAATAACCAAATCCAGGGGAGTGCTTTTGAGGGGGGGCGGGCCCGCAGACGTTAGATGTCCCCGTCGTCGCCTCCGGGTGTTCCCTGATCGGGCGCGCCAATCGAACACAGGCTTTAATTGGGGAAGGAAACCGATTAAGCGAACAGTGTTGTTTTCCTTCTTTATTTAATTGCAGCTTTTTATGTGCTCCGTTGGAGCCGTGCTACAATAGAGAGAAACGTGTTCCCCACTCATTGGGCGCGATTAGGCACGGTAAGCCAGCTAAAGTTCGGTTGTTGGAATCTCTGCAGTTTATTTTGGGATTTCATGGACAATCCAGAATTCTTGTGGAAGGTAGTCCTTAATAGTGCTGGCCAATCGGCCGTCCGTCAGGAGTGGAAGAGGAAGCACATTACGAAACGAGCCATCTAAACGACTCACCCAAAACTATTACCTACCAAGCAGTGTGTATGTGTGTGTGTGGGGGGGTCATCCATCAAAGAAACTGAGTACTAAACCATTTTTACGGAAGACACATTTTCTCGGCCTCGGCCTTCCTGACGTGAAGAACGTTGGCCGCGTTGGAACGCCGGATTTGATGGGAAGGTAAAACATACTAATAAATTTGGTAATAAATTTTCCGGCTCCTCCTCGAGAGCTCTCGGCGCACCATTTAAAGGATGCGCGCCGTCGTCTGCCGCGATCCTCGCGATCGCACCGCTGCGACTCTTCAACACTTTCCATTTCACGACGCATGCTAGTGTGCTGTGTGTACGTGTGCGTGTGTTGAGAAGATATAAATCATTTTGATTAAACCATATAAATCATAAACCTCCACCTCGTGGGCCTCCGCCTGGCAGACCTTTCTTCCGCGAACCTGAAGGAATGTGGACGGCGCGCAATAGAAAGGCCATTGCCAGAGCGCTGTCCACACAAAAGCGCACGTTGCGAAGTGGAAAACTTTTGACAAAGATGTAGTAAATTCGCCGCCATCTTATGATGACTCTATGATGGAGGGTGACTCTGCTGTTGCCGCTCCGTTTTCCTTCGGCGGAACCCGGGGGTTGACATTCGGAGCATCAATCACAGAGATACCTCGGACTCTGCTGCTGGGCTGGTCGCTTGGGAAAACTATCGATAAAATCCCCACATTTTTCTTGCTCATTGACCCTCCACTCCAGACCGGAGGAGCTGCATCTCTCGTTCGATTAGCTCTTTTCAAATCCGTTTTTATTCCTTTTCCAAAGTTCCGCGTTTCATTTTGTTATCTGCTCTCTTCCCTTGTCTACGGCGGCTATCTTTGCACCTTCTTCCCAGTTTTGTACAGACGGCCTCCTCTCTTCTTGTTCTATTCGTTTCTTAAATTGCTTTAAAGTAATTTGCTGCTTCGTGGTGTGGCCCTCTTCTTGGCACTCGCGGCGGCGGCGGCTGGCACCGTGTTTTTTTTCTTATCAATTCTCTTCCTTTTCGTTAAGGACTTCGACTTCAGTTGTGAGTTTCTTCCTTTTCTTGTTTGTTTGCTGTGCGCGTCCAGAGAGCCAGACATTTATTATCATCACGAAATCGTGAACGTATCTTCGCTCTGTGGTTCGGGGACCGAGGGGTACCGAGGGGTACCGAGGGGTACCGAGGGGTGTTGGTGCTTCCTTATCTCTCGGCGGTTCCTCCTCTTCTCGGCCTCTGCGTTCTGTACTCTCGTTTTCTACTCTCCTTCTTTACACCGCGCTTCCTCGCTCGCTGTTACATGACGCTGAATTGAATTGAGGTGCACCACCAGGACCTTGGGAGGACGACCACAAGGCGCAAAAGCGAGGGCCCGGGGAAAATATATGCAGCAGCACAACAGCAGAACCAATTTTTGCGCACCGACCACAAAGCCAAAATCGATCGCTCCTGAGAAGCGCGCGCACTTTTATCGCGTTTGAGCGGCTGGGCCGCCTTTTTTATTGTTCGTCCACCCGAAGATATTCGTTGCTTTGCCACCAAAATCCCCAATTTCCGACCCCACAATCCCTTCCACCATTGGTTCGTTTTGCTTGATTCGCTTCACGTTTCAGCTTCACTTCCTTCTTCGCGACGACCACAGACACACAACACACAGAGAGACTAGAGTGTCCAGTATGTCCTTTTCGCTTCTGCTCCACCATCCGCTCTCTCTCTCTCTCTCTCTCTGTCGTTTGCTCTGATTGGATTTACCATTTATTTATGTTTCGTTTCGTGAGTTTAATGACTTGGGGAGCTCTTTTTGTTTCGTTTACAAATTATCGTGGTCCATTTATTTATTCTTACGTTTGGCTGTACGTTTTGTTTATGGCATGCCTGTCTCTCGTAACAGCGCACGCAGCACCCCGCACCACCGTCGCCATCGTCACATGTCTGGAAGACCTCTTCTCGATGTTTGCCCATGGGCCGCTGATGCTGCTGGCTGGCCCCGAAAGTTATTATCATTTTTATGTTTTATTTAGCATAATTAAATTTTTCGCTATCTTGATTACGGCGGGCGAAAACGGAGCGAACGAGACGTCAGAGGGCGTCGTCGTCGTCTGCGACAACGCATCCTTCGAGGCCGCGGGAGGTTGACTAATTCCACGATCGAAAGCGAAAACGTCCTCCGCTCGTGGCGTCCTCGTCGTTTTTCCTCATGCAAATATTCGATTATAGTTTCGTCCAAGCCGAAGACGGATTTTGGGAAACGGATTCCCGGTTCACTTTTTCGAAACTCGAGACGCGCTTTCCAGCCACAACAAGCGGTGGTGTGTATTCGACCTCGGTGGAAAAAATAACACCATAAACGTGGGTTATGATGCTCTTATCTTTACAGCGCGCGCGCGAGGCGTTCAAGTTATTTTGAGGTCCATTTCCGGACGACGCCTTGGAACGCGGATCCGTCCGTCGGTGCTAATTGGGTTAAGATGCTGATAACGCAACGCACACATGCGCAGTGTTGAAGCTGTGATTAAAACGCTTCAATTCAAGCAGAGTCGGGGGTTCACCAACAAAAAGACACATCTACACAAAGATAAACGCGTTTACTTGAAATAAATAGCTAATAAATCTGAAAATCTTCGGAAAGAAAGTCAAAGTACCTTTCCTGTCTCATTGATTTTTTAATATCAAAAAACAAAAAATTACGCCAAGTGTGTGCTCTATCCGCACAAACCTTCGGCTGCTCGTAAACTTCTTGTCTAGCTGCGGACAGCATAGGAATCACGTAGGACAGGCCCCAGCTGTGTCACCGTTAGACACTTAGCCCTCTCTCGTCGTCTGTCACTCGAACGCATCTAATTGCGCAAGCTGCGCGCAGACAACGTGACGAAGCCAATTTCGCTCTTCTTACCCCCCTCAACTGACAGCGCGCCAGGCCAAAGTTTGATCGACCCATCATTAGAGGTGCGCCGCCGTGGCATAAAGACATTGGCCACAAATTGGCAAAGGCACGTCGTCGTCGTCGTCAAAGTTTTGCCAAAAGTATTCGGATGGGTTGGGTTGGTGGGCACTCCTCTCTAGAAAAGACCCAGCGCTCAGAGCGTCCGCGGAGGTCACAGTCAATTACCGACGGCGGTGTGGCGGTGTGGTGGAATTACTTTCATTGTAAAATATGCCCGCGAGACGTCCACGGCCACGATGTAATTAAGGGGCTCAGCGAGAAGGAACGTTTGGGGTAGTGAAAAAATGGAAATAGCACCAAAAGAGCAGCCAGCAACAACTAAGTTGGACGCAGCAGCAAAACGACGCGGAAATTATGAAAAATGGGAAAAGTTGCCATTCCTCTACACATGGCCGCCGTCCCGTGCTCTTTGTGTCAGCGTTGGGGGGCTTGCGTCACTTTCACCTACGCACACACAACAGAAACACGGCGATGGTTACACACTAATTTCCGTACAAATGACTCCGTGCCGGATGATGCATCGGCGACAACGCCATCGCTAAGAACCATCATCTCAAGAGAGAGTCGACTCATAGGTGGCACGGCTGGGGCCTCGTTCTCTCTGATCTCTCTGATTGCTACAATAATTGATAGCGCTCTTCTGTTTGAGTTGTAAGGCATGATGAATCATTCTAATTGATGAAGAAAACAACGCAACCCCTGACGTCATCAAGTAAACCTAAAATGAACAAGGTTTGATCGAAGGAAATGGAGACAAAACTGAATATAAGGCTCGAAAAACATGTAAATGGGTTTATGGTATACCCCAGGTCTAGGTCTATAACTATGAGATCGGATTGTGTAAAAACTGGCTCTAGCTGTCAGTTTGGTTCCCCTGACATTATGCTTTTTTGGCAACACGGCTATTAACATCAACTAAATGTTTTCAGATCGAAAAAACAATAAATTTAGTTTGCAACTTATCTTTGCCGACTTTTGTGCCTGAAAATAACGTTTTGCAGGGATCGCTGCTTTTCTGCTGCCTGCTGCAGAATCGCATCAAATGCTTGTCGAGGCTTGCCTTTGAAAGATCACAGTGCTTTAAGTGGTTTAAAAAATTTAAAATTGACGGTTGCGACTTAACAAACAAAGAGCGTTGGAGCGTCCAAAACAGGATGTTCTGGTGGGACCAGAAAGGTGTGGTGTACCACAAGCTTCTAAAACCTGATGCAACCATAAATTTAGATCGCTACTGACAACACATGATATCAATTTGAACCATTTGCGTTGAACGAACGGAGGAAGTCGAAAGTGGAAATGATTGATCGGTTTGCTTCACTTGAAAAAACGAAGCATTATTTCGGCTTGGAATCCACGAATCTCTACTAAGAATGAATAAAATAAGCATTTTCATTTCAATGTAAAAAACATTGTTTTTTTTTAAATCTTGTTTCATAGCACACACTGCAGACAGTGTTCTGCCAGAAAGGAACCACTTTCTTCCTGTACACACAACAGCTGAAGCATCGTACTTCAAAAACTTTCTTCAATGCTGCCCAAGATGTCCACCGCCATATTAGAGAGCCCAGCCAAGATTCGCTGTTATGATTATAATTATTCGCAGCTATCGGAGCAACCGCATCAGCAGCGTAGGCCAAATCTCGCTGCTACCGACACATAACGCCCAGACGGCAGCTGCAGTTGCCGCCGCTGCCGAATATACACGCTTTCGCCAACAAAAAGGAACAACAGCGCGCAACAACACAACACGCAACATTACGCCACACCGACCGATCCGAATGCGCGCGGACGGATCGCACACTAAATGAGGTACTAAAATAGAAGACTCGCGCTCGCGCTGATCTCTCGCCTTCATTATGTGTCTCCTCCCCGTGTCACAGTAGTAGCTGTTGTTTCTTTGGCCGATTTCGACTTGACAACGCCGCCCCGTCACGACCGGGATTGATACGGGAGGAATAAAAATAAATCGCAATGTTCGTTTCGACTTCGCATGCAACACTCGTGAGTGAGCGCTTCTGGTTGATGGTGGAAGAGTATCACAACAAATCCGTAGAGGCTATAGAGAGCGCAGGGACAAGAACTACAAGAACTTGCGGTGCGGAACAGATATCGCATCGCTAGGTTCAACTCACTACGGGACCATTTAATTGAGATCACACCGGAATGGGAGAGACTTTTCGGTCGAATCGGACACGAAGCCGGGTCCTGGGCCCTGATTGGCACCATTTATAACTCTCCGCGTGTCCTTGCTACGTGCTCCCGGGGGCTCCGGGCGCAAATGATTACCGGAGGGGGGTCAATAAGAAGGGCGAAATAGGAACGAAGTAATGGAACAGCAGCAGCAGTGTCTGATTCTCTGGCTCTGACTGCTGGAAGGTGAAATACGACGACGACGGCGACGTCGGCGTTGATAATAATGACGTTAATGACGATTGTAATGAAGATGATGATGGAAAAGAGGCGGCAGCTGGAAGAAGAAGCAGACGAACGAAACACCTCCATAATCTCTGCCGCTCTCTGTAGTGGAGAGAAAAAGAAGCTAACGACTCGACTCGATGAATAAACCGCTAACGAATGGTGCCGCGTCCTCGCCCTTTTTTTCTTCCCCGTAGTTCAACGACTGAAAAAGGTTTAACTAAGATGATAAATGACCGCGGAGTTTCGTTGTCTAGCTTCCTATGCATTTATCTTCCTGGCTCTTCGGCGCGGCGTCCATTAAAAAGTGGCTCTCCCGTGGGGTTTACTATCTAAAGTGAGTCACCTAAAAATGAATTATGTTGTGGTACCCAGCCGAACCGAGTGTGCTGCGATGATTGAAAGGTGGTGTTCGGACACGTGCGTCCCCACATCTCAAATCCACAATCGGAAAACGCGAAAGGAAACTTCCAACACAACATGGGCATATTTTGGGGCCGGTATTATGATCTTCCACGATCGCCGAGCCTTACATCATCCACGACGATCCGACAGGACTATAAAAATTATGTTTTATAGCCAGAGGGACCCACCTGGCTAATGGACCAAACAATAACCAAGCGGCTAGCCGGCGGTCACCTGTGAAAGCACTATTTTTATGTCTTCGGTAGGTGGACACTAAATCACGCGCACCACGCGAGTGGGTCGTCGTGTATGGGTTTTCAGTCCCATCGCCTCAGTTGCTCCTGCGTGCCAGTCAAAGTCAAAGAAGATGCCGCTAATTAAGACATCAAAATCCCGTGCCCGACGGCGAACCGGCCTCTGTCCGGCTGAACCGGGCACGCTACCGAACTGTGGGGGTCTCCTTCAATGGGTCCCAAATAATCTTAGTAGACCCTCGTCAGGCGTGCGTGCCGGATCCAAGTTCCAAAGTTTGCCACTTGCATACGTCAACCCATCTGAGAGAGAGCGAGATCTCATCGCTGGCAGGATCACGCCTTGCGGTTCGTCCTGGTGTGGATCATATCTGTGGATCGTCCTCCGGCTGACGATATCACAACATTAAGATAAGACACCGCGACAGCTCACGGCGCAGGAATGTGGGAGCGGCGTCAGAGCGCGCGCGCGCGCCAAGTTCCAAGACCGCGATCGAGAGGATCGGAAAGGGCGAAAAGAGCAAGAGTAAGAGCACGGCTAAGAATGGCCAAGAACGCGAAAAAAAACGGTAAGACGCCACCACTTCTTCGCGGAACGCGCGCCAAGACCAACGCGAGGCGGCGCGAGAAGGAAATTACCAGAAGACGAAGACGGGTGAGGGAAAAAAACGCGTCCCGGAGAGCGTGGCGCGGAAGGCTGAAGGATCCGGCGCGGCGCGGGTGAAGTAGAAAAACCAGTTTTCCCCGCGCGCGCGCGCGCGCGCGACCAGCATCTTCCTTCTTCGCCAGAAATCCTTTTTTGCCTCGGATTTCGTTTTCGTCGCGAGCGTCGTTTCGGGGCTTCGTTTTGGTTCCTTCTTCTTTCCCAGTCAGTCAGTCACAGTGTTTCTCTCTCTGTTGGCGCGTTTCGTTGTGTTCGCTTCTTCGCTCGTTCCCATTCTTACTCCGGTGCTCTTCTTGTTCAAGTTCTTGTGCTCCACGCGCGGCTTCTTGGCGGTTGTTTGGTCGTTTTGTGGACTTTTCTCTCACTCTCTCTCTCTCTCTCTTATTTTCTTCGCTGCTTTCAGTTTTCGAGACTGTTTTTTAGTGTTCTTATCGTCCCGTTCTTGTCGTGTGCTTGCGTCACTCCATTTGCCCCTTCGTCCCGGTCTCCCGGACTCCTTTCTCTTGGGAGTTCTCTTCGTTCGCTTTGGAAGGTTCGCTCCCTTTGTTTATCCTTTCCTTAGCCTCGTTATCTTCGCTTCCTTCGCTCTTTGTTCTTCCTTCGTCCATCCCCCGCCCGTTTCGGTTGTCTCTTTTCGTAATGTGTTTCCAGCTCTCGTTGCCAGCGCGCTTCTCTCGCCTTCCCGCGCGCCTTGGCTTGTCGCCAAGTTCTTTATTTATTTTCTTCGCTTCGCTTCGTGTTCCGCTTATTCTTGTATTCTTCTGATCACCCCACGATGCAGACCACCGGCCTCTTTCTCTCTCTCTCTGTCTCTCGGGGTACACAGCACCTCCCTTGCAGCACCCGTAACACCCTCCTTGGCACTGCACCCTGCAACGCAACGAATGCATTTTTCCCAGCCCCCCGCCGTTTAATGTCGCTTTCCGTGTGCCTTTCGGGCTGGTGACCACCCGCACATTTTCATGTCCCCCCCCACCATCGCCCACCGTCTGCGCAGTCGTTTTGCTCGCCGGTACGCTCCTTTGGTCTCGCGCTCGAATCGACTTTGTTCGGTACGGGTCTCGTTAAACCATTTCGTTGGAAACTTTGTAATACCATCGGCGGGCTACTACTGGAACTCGCCGCGCCTAACCCGTGGCCTATTTTTGTACTCTTTTCTCTTGCTGCTATATTTAGCAGCGTACGTTCCATTTTTGTATCTCTTTTTTTAAATTATTACAAAACATGAGTGAGCCCCCGCGAGGGAC
Organism: Anopheles bellator; assembly: GCF_943735745.2. Taxonomy (NCBI): domain Eukaryota; kingdom Metazoa; phylum Arthropoda; class Insecta; order Diptera; family Culicidae; genus Anopheles; species Anopheles bellator. The sequence goes on along the minus strand of NC_071285.1, from coordinate 27,269,930 downwards.
AGCGTTGGGCGTTAAAAACATATTTCTCCATTGATTTACTATTATTTATGTTATACGATATATTCGGAGAATGCATTCAATGGTTTCGGCCAGCAGACGCAGAAAAAAATGAGAAAATTGTTTATCCGACAGTGGAATCACATTTAAGGCTCCTGGCAGCAAATATAATTGGCAGAATCGAAAACGCTAAAATCCTGTTTAGCGCCCAATTAGTCGTTGGGTACGAACGTTGATGCAACTCAAGGGCGACACAATATTTGTTGGACAATATTTGGCCGCAGCCGACGCACGTTGCGAAGACGGCCACAAACCAACATTACCCCCAGGAGGTCTTTGAAACGGTTTAACGGCCGAAGCGGATTGTTTAGAGACAGTTCTGCCCCAAAAAGACAGACATCCAATATTGAATGTTGTTTAATTTTTGGTCACAGTAAAACATACTTCATTCGAATGTTCGACAACTGACAGGGGCTCTACAAAACGACCTACTTTTTTGTGTTTTCTTCTTCGCCTGTCACACTTTCCACACATCTTATGCTGCGGTAAGCAATAGCATAAAAGGCTGAAAGTTGCACGCCGACAGACAGCCGGCTTCGGAGCAGCAGCCCCAGCAACAGAGTAAAACCTAATTAATGGTCCACGACACAGTCGCTCTTTTTCGTCTGAGAATTCTTCGAAAATGCGACAATATGTCGCTGCCTGTCGCGCGTTCGGCGAGCTTATTAGTTTCGCTTTTCTGCCCAGCAGCGCTCTCTCGGGCACTGCATCATCATCAGTCAACCGTGACTCCATAAAATGCCGCACTCGGCCCCACAGATCGCTGCACTTTTCTCTCACGAAACTGACTCGAGAAACACATAAACTCCTGGGGCTGCGTTTCGGGATTACTTCAACAGAACCATTACGACGACCACCATTTGTGGCAGTGTAAGGTTAAAGGTTACGAACTCGAGCGCGGTCGAAAAGTGTCGCCAATTAAAAAGAGGGACTCTCTTAATTACTACAAACATGATGTGAATTTGTGCGAAAAAGGATGGCAAATAACATCAGCGTCACAACGTAGCATTACAGTTGATAAAATCGGTAAATTTCCATCACATCTACCATGGCGGTCACAGGTGTATTGTGATTTAGCATAAAACCACAACCACTAACAAAAAAAAAACAGCAAGCAATTATGCTCCCATGCACTGGGGGACACCCCTCATGAATGGGATTTTCCGGTTGTCCATCATCATTTCGGAGCAAAAGGATGGACAAAAAAACATATTTTTAAATAGACTCAGCCCTTGAAGCACTTCTTGAATCGGGGACCATTATTTCAACAACGCACACACCCAAAACGGCACACCGGATGCCGATTTCAAATTCATTTCGCTTTCCGGTGGTTGTACTTTTAGTTGGTGGCCGCTGTCGTTGCTTTTTTTTTCGCTCAGTTTAAGTTTTGCCGATTTTTGCCCACGATCATTCGCGATCGGGTTTTGGGTTGTCGTGCGCCCTCTGAGAGCTCGGTTATGCTGCCAGTCGGCCGGCCTCTATCTCCGTTCTGGGCTTTTTAATGTTCTTTTTCGTAGGAATTAATTAAGCGAACTTCCCGCGCTAGTCGGACCCCCGTCTGGCAGCCAGCCAGCCAGCCGTGGCCATGATTATCGCCACGCCGTCATCTTTATCGTTGTGCTGCGACTGCGTATGGTGGCATTATTTTTCACTTTTGCTTTTCGCCGCAATTCTCGACGCAGCTTTTTTCTAACTAATTTTTATTGCCCTATCTATTAAGCCACGCGTCTCCATATGCCAAGTTCCACGCTTTAGTCCCGGGCCGCGCTGATCGCACTAAAAGCAAAAAGGGGGCCACACAGAATGGGTTTTTGCTACCGAAAACATGTCCTCCCGTCGGTCTTTTGGGGACCTTTGGTTTGTAACGTTGACTGTAGAAAAAAATTCGTGGTTCGATCACGCGGGATTCGTAGACAAAAAAAAATACAAAAATTTGGCAAACGTCAGAAGCGCGTGGGTGATGTAAACAAAACAAGATGCTTTGAGGCATTTCCAGTTAAAACCCGTGCGCTCGATGTGTTGGAATTGTGCCAACGAATACGGAACCATCTCGCCGCCTCATGCCAGGGATTTATTAGTCCGCCTGGCCGCCGGCTAAATAAAGTACAAAACGGTCATTAACGAAAAAAATAATCAAAACGAAGTGAGGCATTAATCGGTGTGACTCAAAGCCTGTTTACACCGCGTCCGCGTCCGCTTCCCGGCCTCTAAATGTGTTGCTGTGGCATTACTTTCAATTTCGCGACCCGGAAATCGTGTTCCGGATACGAAAACGCGCGCTCCCGCCGTACAGATCGGCGACCGGGGGACGCACACGCGTTCTTCAAGGCCATCCCGCCTGAACGTGGTTACTTTAAGCGTTCAGCAACTCCGAAGCGCCGAACACAAAAGATGCAGAGACAGAATGAGGCGCGCGAGAGAGAAGGAAACAGAATGAGAGAGAGAACCGCAATCAACAGTACGCAGACTCGCGTATTTTAACGTTTTTTGGGGGGCAGGAATAAGCAATAAGTAACGAAAACAACCGCCAATACACGGAAAAATACACACATGCACCGGTGTGGAAGTTTGCAAAACGTCAAACGGGTTTTTTGGGGGGAAAAAGGTGCGAAAATAAGGCGCGCGCGATCGGTGAGCTGCGATCACTCACCACGATGAACGCCGGATGAGTATGGCTCTCTGCTCACTACTGGCAGTGAGATGAAATGTCAGACGGCCGGCGATTTGCCGATGGGCAGAATCGTAGCAAAATCTACCGAAGGATTTCCGCGGTGGAAATGCGGGTTAGAATGGCCAAGAGGACAGCCTCAGAACAGGACAGCGAGCGAGTGAGCGAGATAGGGGACGGCAAGCGTTTCGAGTGATTGAAGCTGGCTGTTGTTTCTATTTGTGCCGTGTCGTGTTGTTGTTGTATTTTTATTGTTTCCCTCTCTCTCTCTTTCTCGGGTGGTGGTGCCGTCGGAGCAGCGCACGCGGGGTCGTGAGGTGAAGGGCGACCAGGGCAGCCGTCAGTCAGTCAGTCAGTCAGTGTCAGTGTCTCGAGCGATCTCACGACGCGGTTTGATGTGATGGATGCTGCCTCTCGGAGATGAGAGAGAGAGAGAGAGATCACCGTGATCGCCGGTTGCGAGAGCGAGATGCCGACGCAGGAACAGTGAACCGCCGACGTCGGGCGGCAGTGCCGGGTAGAACACGCTGAACAGAGATGAAGGTCATTTCGATACAACAACCCTTCTGGTGCGCCATCGGCTCACGGGCGAGTGTGAGTGAGTGAGCGCTGCACACGGCAAAGGTTGCTGCGATCCGTGGTTAAAATAAGTACACAAAACGATGGCGTGCGTGACACAACGACCAGAGAGAGAGAGAGAGAGAGAGAACGGAATAAAAAACAAATAGCTCACACGATCGTGAAGCGAGACACGCTTGGGGACATGCGCGAAATCGCAACATCTACAATGACAACTAGGAGCATGCGCACGGTCTCCTCGTGAACGCCCAACTTCGTGCGTGCGTTTTGTCTGCGCTCGTCACGCTTACAATTGCAACAGGCCCGAGCACTCATACACCGAGGCCGAGAAGATTGTGTTTGCTTTTGTCGCGGTTGTTTTGTCTGTCAACAAAAAATAAAAATACCCTCGCAACCGGAAGTGAGCTCTTGGCGCGCGCTGCATTTCATTAGGCGATGCCGTGGCCGTTCGTTGGTTTACTTTTGTCTTATCCGTATTACAACGAACTTTGGAACTGGGGACTCGTTCCCAAAACTAACTAAATTCATGTTTTGTTTTTCCCAAATTTAATGGATTTCTACTTAGGCTAGGTGCCGATACAAAACTTGTGCAAACTTGGGCATACTTGTGCTCAGTGGTTTGCTCAAACACAGCTGCGGTCGCCAGGAGCAAACAACAACAGAGGCCTCCGCATCAGCTGTGAAAATGACTGTGCTGGCTGTACACGGAAGATTTACAAGAGAACCGCTTCTCTGTTTGCACAATTGTTCTTGTGTTGCGTTTCCCATTCAAATCGCGTTTTTTTTTATTTTAGCTCACTCATCATCAGCATTTAACGGTTATTTTGCCAATTCGCCATAGCAATAGTTGAAGGTTTTGTCTCCGAGAAGAGGAATTCTTTTATAGTCTTTTGCTCGTTAGAGGACCAGAAAGGCGAGATTATGTGCATATACTAAAATGGGTGGATCAGCTGGGAGTAATCCATTAAAAACTACCGACACAATAGGCCTAAAACTCGGGTGTTAATCTTACATTTTCAATTCGCTGTGTTTGTTACGTGATGCTACGCTGGAATTGGCTGTATTTGTTTTGGATTTCCACTCCGTAATTGTGTTGCGAAATCGAACGTATGGGTGAGAAAACTCTCAGCCAGGCGCGAAAATAAGGAACTCCTTTGTGATGTGCACGATCCGGGTTCGATCACAACAATGTTGCGCGAAGCAACAACACCCCCCGCAGGAGCTCGTGCTGTGACTGTGCGCTAATCTCTTATCCTTAGCTGCCGCGGCCAACAATGAGACAAGGGTCACCACTTACTAGTGAGACATACACATACACCGAGCAACAAAATGGCAATTTGCAAAAATAAATGAAGCAAAGTAAAGAGGAGACCACGGCGTACAAAAGTTACACTTTATACTCGCTCCCCACGCGGGGGTTTTAGCGTCTTTTTGCTTCGTCAATTGCCATCTCACTTCGTCCGTGGTTCCGCGGGTCCGCACACCACCAACCAAACACAGCCTGTCAATGACCACGGCGAAGGTTAAACGGGGAAGATGACGGTGTGTGCGAGCTACGAGCGAAACAGGCGATAGACCCCACGACGGATAGACCGCGTCAGCTAAGGAGAGAGTTAGAGCGAGAGAGAGGGGGCGAGGATTCAAATTCTGTCAGACCCATCTGTCAGTCCGCTGCTACTAATCCCGGTGGCCGTTACTAACAAAAACTGGTTAAACCGAAAACTATTGAAATCGCAAGTCCCTGCCGCAGTGTATGTGTGCCTTCGCAAAGGTCACACACCCTAGGCCACCACCACCATCATCATGCTGGGGCTGTGTCGATGACGATAGTGGCGGCAGCCCACATCGCGCAAAGTTCAAAGGTGACAGACGCCAGTGTTTTGAAGTTCCTTTTTTACGAATCCTAATTACGCGTCCGCGGAGCGCAAAGAATCGAAAATTGCGCGCCAAATATGACCGGAACACGCAGGCGCACTTTTACGGAACTCAACACTTTACGCCTCTAAGTTAACCAGGAACTTTGAGAAAATGAACGCTTCTTATTAGAGTCGCAAGAACCACCAAGAGGGAACGTTGGGAAGGCTATTTTCTTAACCGGTCTTAAGCGCGAAAAAAAGCCCCAAATCAAACATCGATTAACGGTTTGGCTTGAATCAGGTACCAGGAGGAGCTAGTTCAGTTCCCTCTCGTTTGATCCCTTTGCCATTTATTATAATTCCTAGCGCGAGAAAAGGATTAAGATAAATCCGCCGTAATATTCGGATTAAATTATGCTAATTCCGACCAGCGCGACACAGTCGTGGGGACTAACAAATCCATGCCAGCTAATCCTTGGAAGGACATCTGTGCACTTTACTACAACCGGATCCTTTTTGGCATTTGACTGATTTTATCGACCCAATGTTATTCGGACACAACTTTATTGGATTTTTATAAAAATAAATGTGAATCTCGCTTTCTGGGCGCCTTTTTCTTCCTCTATCCAACTACGGGCTAAACTATGAGGCGCTGTCCGGAACGTGATCCATCATCGCACTACAGACTCGCGGCATTGTGCGCCTATTAATCTCCGCTAGCGCACAACTGGCGCGTTGTGATGTGCATTCACAGCCCTAATCCAATCGCCTTCCCGAATATGATGGATGGTTTTTGAAAGTAGTCGCGCGAAGCAGGTTTTTGAAAATGCATTCAGCTCATTTCGAATGCTTCAAACACAAACAAACATGTATTTATGTTATCGAAGCAACCTCAAAAATACCCCGAGTTGGGTTTGGGTAATCTCCTCACAAAGCACACCTCTGAAAATGTCGTTCCAATCTCCACTTCGCATTTATATGCGACGAGAAAAGTAGTGCCGCCCGCCCGAGAGATGCACTTAAATATTTTAATTAAAATCTACAAAAAAGGCCGTCTTCAAATTGGCCCCCGTTTCTCCGGTCCGGACGAGCCATGCACCGCGCATAAGGATGCCGAATCCTTCCACTTGGCCACATGCCACCCCACCGCGCGAATATGCTCGCGGTTTTATGTTGCTCGAAAACATAAACATGCTCTCGCGCTGCAAAGAGTCTGTGGCTCGCAGTTCAAGAGTTCAACAACACACACGCGAAGTTGGTGGTAGTTTTGGGTGGCGAGGATATTAGTTCGGAGTCGCCACGGAACGCAGGATCTGGAGGAAGGATCTGGCGGAGTCGGGCGGAGGAGGGAAATCGACGAAGTAGATTAATTTTCCACCCGCCGAGCGGCGAAGATACGCCACCAACCGCCACCAGACTTTGTGTGTTGGTGGGTGTATATGGGTGCGGTTTCAATCGTGCCCCCGCGAGTAGGTGTGTGTGTGTCAAGCTTCCTTAAGCTTGCACAGGCGGTGGGTGGTGGGTGTTCGCGTTTCCAGTCCCCCAGTCGCGAGATTCGGAACGCGGAAAATGGAACAGGGCGAACCGAACGCAGAGGGACTCAGGTCTGAGAAAACACCATCCCACAGGACCTGCTGCTGCTGCTGAGACCAGGGAATGTGTGGTTGTGAGTGTGGTTCGATAAATCGATATTGTTGCCTTCCAAGCCCACACCCATACACACCGCTTTCGACCGCAACCAACCGGAAGTTCGCCTATTGGCTCCACGACGCTATGAGGCTAGTGCTGAACAGTTTTAACGACAAGACCGGAGAGCTTCAGCTCTGGAATCGAGGCGAGCAAAATCGGGAAACTCGCGAAATGCCAATAGCCAAGTAGTTGTGTGGCCTTCTTTCTGCGTGTCATTGCAGTCTTAGTGTGCTCCACAAACAGCTGCACCACTTCTTGGGTGTGCATTTGACAGCTCCGAACCAATGGACACGAACAATCAATTTCTATTTATTTTATCGCAAACATGAGGCTTAAGCTCTGAAATAGTTTGTGGAGAACACCCGATAATGCAAAAAAGGGAGATACTTTGAGGAACAGCCAACGGGTAGAATGACACTGCAGCAACTTGCAACTCCTTAAAACGGGCGCACCGTTTATGCGTTGAAGCATCGTCGTCTCCCTAGAGAGCATATCTGGAAACCGGCCACTCTTCCTATGGTCAGCCATTTTCCTTTCCCCACCACTTCGGGCGATATCGCAGGCGCGCGGCCCTATCGCTTTTACGTAAACATGTGCGGATTGCAGTGGAAAGTTTGGAAAATGTTGTAAAATCTATCTCCACTGGAACGAGGGCTGTGTGGTTATCTCGTTATGGCCACTCTTATCGTTCCAAGGCACCCCATGAGCAAACAGACAGGATTATCAAAGACTCCCAACCAGAACTTGTGTCTTGCAGGAACCTTGAGGAGTCATTCGGAAATACCAAAGCGTAATGTGGAAGAGGCCCCAACAGTGCTGAACACCCCAGCAACACTAGCTTATCGTTTGGGGATGCTCTTTCGAGTGTCGGAAAAGTCCCACCCTGAGGCCTTCAGGGTATCGAATATTGAGGACCAAGTAGTGGCATTTCTCCAATCTGTTACCAACAGCTGTTATATGTGGGGTCTAGTTCTTCAATCACCTTTTAGCCTCTCCTCAGCAGGAATGTGTCGACTGTGACGAACTTTCCCCGTCTGGCACCGATCGTCCTCTGTAGTTCTCCTGGAACACCACACGAACTTTAGGTTCTCCGGCTCCGTTTCAACACGTAGAAACGCTACTGGGACGACGAGACGACTGCCACTGACAAAACATCTCTCAAAGATCACCGCGGCAGGACTCCAAAAACTTTGCTCTCCTTTGCTGTGTAGGAACTTCTTCACCTTCGCGCACAAAACTCTACATTCACACACTCGGCTGGGTTTCCCCGATCAACAACAATCAGTGCAACGGAACCGAAAATCACGTGTCACCGACTGGTTCCGGCTTATTATGCTGGCCGCGTTGGTGCTGGTGGTGGTGGTGGTGCCTGTCGTCGCGGTTGGTGTGCAACAATCGATACTAGCGACGAGCATAAATCTGTTTGCACTTGAAATCATAATCACTCGAGCGCGCGCGTGGGGACACCTCCTGGCGTGGCGGCTTTTATCTTTGTAATAAATTTTCGCGATTCCTTTCGGCCCGGAGCCAAGGAGCGTGGTGGAAAACTCACATACAAACACACAGACACACAATTTCACGCACAAACACTCGCACACGTACAAACGCACAGGAGAGTGCGCGCGGTCTGGAACCGGATCTTTCCAACAATTGACCACTTCCGGGTGGTTGGAAGGGAAGCACAGCTATCACAGTGCGGCGGCGGTGTGGAGCTACCACGTCCTAGCAGCTGGTCTCGTGACGTGTTTATCGTATGCCGTGGGGTCCTGGGCCTTTTGGGAATCGCGCAAAACTTGCCGACTTTTCCACAGTTTCCGAGTTGTGCTCCGAGGAAGTTGCTTTAAAAACTGGTTCGTCACTCGTCTCGATTGCTCCTTGATCTCTTCGCTAGTCGGGTGGTGGATACACTTCCGTTCGACGGGGAATTCGTGAACAGATGACTTTCTGGTTCGCTTTCTGGATAGCTGGACACTCGTTTGGCCACTGGTTTTTCACTCCCTTCTTCGTGTCACCACCCAGCAGCACTTTTCGATTCAATCCTTTCCGGTGCTAATTTATCACTCAAGATACGGTTTCTTCCTTGGCGCCGCCTTAGCCTTGGATGCGCGACTTCTGGACGTAACCCTTTCGGTGAACCCGCTCGACGTGAACACGGTGGCACGGTGAAGAAATTTTGCCTCGAGAAATCACGACGACGCGACGAGTTCCACACACGGCACACAAACGCAACAACTGAGAATGCTCTCTCTTGCGCCAAGCGCCAACCTCGTTCGAAGATTCTTCTCGCGCGAATGACTCGCGCGAAGGCTGGTGGCTCACAAAAACGCCCGAATATCGCGAGACGCGCGGTGATAACATTGCTGTACACACGCGCGCACCAACCCCCCCCCAAAACGCACACATGGAAACGCGGCGAAGGAGGCGACAAAGGCGAGAAAATGACGCTGGCTGGTGGTGGAGATAAGGGGAGAACATAAGGTAAATTGTTCCACACACAACGGCCACCAGCAGCGCGCACACCAGCGCAACTGAGCGACACTTCAACGCTGCCGGTGTGTGCGTGCGCAAAAGAGCGAAAGAGTGTGAGTTCCTTCGCTCGGACGACCCTTTCTAAGCTCGCGGGCCCCTAATCCCACAGAGCAAGCCGCCGCCGATTTCTTGAGTAAACAAACCGTGCGAAAGAGAGAGAGAGAGAGCGCATCGCATCGCAGCGAGCGCTAAGTGTGTATGTGTTGCCTCTGCAGAGCGGCCAGTGAAAGACCGAAAAGACTATAGCCAAGCCGCTGGCCCGGCGTACGCGAGAAAGAGCGAGCCGCAGGTCTTAGGAAATTTGGTCGACATTTCGGCTTGTGGTGGTGGTGGTGGTGGTGGTGATCAGCAAGTCGCGCGTGTACATAGAACACCTCCCCCTCCTCTCCAAACCCCCGCCAACCCCCACGGATCGCGTTTGTGCAGTGGCCGTCAAGCGGCGGCGGTCAAACTGCTCAAACAAATGGCACTCACCGGTCGACAGGCCGGATCTCATGCAAAGTAAACATCGAATTTTGAATCTTGTCCAGTTCGCATCGATTCGTGAATGGCCTTCGCGTGATAATGGCAGCATGGGGGGGGTGACGAATAAAAAAAGGGTTTAACAAATAAAAACATGCCAATCAATCCATTCATCAATTCGCGGGCGGTCGGTGCGTCGACACTCACGTCAAAATGCGCGCGTAACTGTCAGTGCACGGCGGGAGCGCTCCGTGAGTGGGAGCCGGCAGAAGTTGCAGTGTATTCCCTGGCCGTAAGATGTCAACACAACATTCAATCAACTCCCGATTCTTCGGCGAAACGTTTCCCACACTTGCCGCCCTGTGAAGCTCATGCGTCCCGAGATATTTTTTTGCATCGTTCGTAATTCGCACGATGAAACACAGACATTGGCAGCGAAGTGCATCATCACGGTGCAGAAAAATCACCGCACCGCGAAGCACTCACGCGAAGAACCCACGGAGCAGGAGCATAAATTGAAAACATCAGACCGCCCCGCCGAACATAACCCATACTTTGCATCTTTCAGCGTTCAGACAACCGGTTTTCGCTCCTCCAACACGCACACACGGGCACGCACAAACATATGGAACCGAGGAGCGCGTTTCACTGACGGATGGGGGATACAAAAAACAACAACAAAAGAAACGACGTGGGAGCAGCAACGGGCGAGTCAAACAAAACGTCGCACCAGAGAGAGAGAGAGAGAGAGAGTGAGAGCGTCCTTCTCGCTTCCCCGGCGTTGAAGAGATTGAAACGGTTTCGGTCGGTTATTTTCGAACCAAACCATCTCTCCAACAATAAACAGTCGAAGGCGGATGGACCATTCTTCGGGGGGAGCTGGGGGTTGGGGGGAACGAAAATAGTGCACCCCCCGCTGTACCGCGCCCCCCACCGCATCCGAATCTCCGAGGAATGTAAAACACCAAAAATAACATAATTGCATATCCTGCGTCCATCCTCGTGTGAGTGCTTCACAAAAACCTAAGACAACATTTACGCGCCCGCACACGCACACACTCCGACACGCGCCTGTGGCTCCTTTTCCCGCGCGCATTCGCTCTCGCTCTCGCACAAGCCCCCCCATCGATTTACTTGCAAGAGGAAGTGTGCGGTGGTGAGTGTCCCGGCGAGACGGCGAATATTTCCTTCGCAGCTCCACACATGCACGCACTCCACGATTCTAAATTGGTGGTGGGTTCCCCTGCTCTTTCTAGTTTCACCTCCATCACCCCCCTCGGCCAAAGAGCGCGTACACGGGAAGATGGATTGCTGTTTTGGCCCCCCACCTCCCCGGACAGGACTCGCAACACGGACGTGTGCGTGCATAAAGGAAAAGCTCCGTCGGCTCCTTCCGCGACATTAGAATAAGGATGTTTGCCAATGTGCTACGGATGGGCGGTGTATGGGCGTGTGCGTGCGCCTGTATTATATACCAGGAATCCAAACATATACTAGAGAAGCTTGTGTTTAGTAGAAAAATAAGCGCACATATACATCGACAGTATTTCTTGGATCGGGCGAAAGAAAAACAGGATAACAGCAATTCTTCTCACCCCATACTCTGGCGCGCGAGTGTGAGTGAAATAGGGAGTAAATAGAGTTAGGGAGGGTGTGGGGGTTTAAGGATATCTTACACGCTCGCCCGTCTGAGTGTGTGAGTCATGCTTTTCTATTTACCCAACACGAGCGAAAAGGACTTTGGGCGGTGGAGGCGAAGAGGGTGTGTGCGTGATAGATTGATGCCCAGTGAACAATTTTGAGTTCCCCGGCGTTTTCTCACTATGGAGCATCGAGGGACCAACGACGGACAAACCAGGGACAAACGAGGGACTGGTGTATTTCGTTCATAGATAGGCCCATACTGAGATGGTCTAATCCCTCGATGGCAGACTTTGGCGACTCGATTTTTTTCCCGAACCTGCCCCTTGTCTCCCTCTCTCCTGTGTGTCCCCTCTCTTTCTTCGTTTTCTTTCTCCCAATTCCCCCTAGCCAAAATAACACACGGTTGGTTCCGTTTCGAAGCGTATATTTTCTCTCTTTTTTCGGTTCGCGTACACTCTTCACACTTCACTATAGCGGTCGTAGCAATTTGGTGCGTCGACAATATCACTTGTTGGTGACGCCGTAGACACGTTGAAAAATGTTTTGCATCCTAGTTGAACATCTGCAACGAGCAAAGCGAAAACATTTCAACATTATTTGATTGTCACTGAATACTGTCCACTAAACTTACCTGGATTATTTCTATCAGGATCACACGCGATGGAACGAAGAACACTTGCACTTATTGACTTGGAGCAAAATCGACTGCCCGTTCTCTCTCGGACTTATAATTTTTACTCGATCTCGCTGTCTCTTTTTTTGTATTTCTCTTCCTTTCGCTCGTCTGTTCGTCTTCGCGTTCGCATGGCCCCTCGGCTCTGAAACCCTACCCTCCCTGTAAATGAAACCACCAAGCTAGCGCGTGAAACTCCCCCTCTCCCTCCTTTCCTCCCCTTCCCTCCGGTGCTACCTACGAGCTCGCCCCGATGAGCCGGCCCGCTCGTTGCAGTGAACGTCGCGCTCGCCCTCTCTCGTCCTCGTCGCAGGCAGAGGGGCGTTCGATCTCACTCGCCTCAGCCTTCCTCCGCCGCGTCGCAGGCAGAGGGGGTGGCTCGGGCTCTCAAAATTGTTCACTGGGTGGTGATTTTCTCATGAGTTTCCCACCCTGCAACACCGGTGAAGGCGGAGGAAATGGTGACGGTGCGGGGGTGGGCGGGTGTAGCGGCCAAATTGCAAATTGCACCGAAAACAACATTTTCTCCGCACGGAAAACCGCCCCGCCGTCGCCTTCGTCGCCGCTGTGCCAAGGATCGCCCCACGTGAAGCACGTGATGACGATGACGGGCGGGCGGTCGGTGATGATGGGTGGTGATGATGATCAACCGCCACCGTCACTACCACCGCCACCGCCGCCTCACCTTCGCGTGTGACTTGGAAAGATTGTTGTTATTAATTTCATTTTCGATTCGCAGCGCGTTTATTTATTCCGTGTCGCGCCGGACAGACCCCGGGATGACCGCGCGCGTCTAATAAACGTAATTATTGTAGTCCTTGTCGTTGGGCGAAAGGTGCACACACAAATACCGGGACGGAACTGCCCATTACACACAGCCATACACGGCCAACGTATTCAAAATGCTTAATCCAAATCCAACGTACTTAAGATGCTAATGAATTTGTTATTGTTGCAGCAGGACACCGATTTAGGGGGTACCGCTGATCGATGCCGGACGCAGCAAATAGCGTTACTTACAGTCGGGTGGTATTGTTCATTCATTTTGCCCCATTCGGCGTATTGGATAGAATTCAGTTGGCTAACATGAAAGATGACTTTCTACACGTAACTTACCTAGAAGCATAAGAAAAGAAAAGTCAACGATTAAAACTCAGCTCAGCTCAAACTCAATGATTAAAATCTTATTCTAAACCCCCTAAATTGGTGAACAGAACATTAAACTTCAATACAATGCATCAAGAAACACATCATAACTGACATAAGTTTGAAACAAGTCAAAGGAAGGTCAAAGGATCATGATCATGGGAAGTACTTTTTACTATAAAAAAGAACCAACGCTACACAAACTTACACAATAATTTGGCACCTTTTGGCCGATTTTTGCCGAGTGTTTTTGATGGCTCACGAAACATTTTCAAATGAGACTTTAATAGTTTTTAAACTACATTAATTTTGTTATTGTTAAATGGGTGACTGTTAGTAGTGGAATTAAATCCCATTTTGCTCAACGATGATTACTGGCGCACTTTCAGTCCCGAGACTTATGGACCGATGTGTGATTCGAAACGACTGTGGCTGTGGCCACACTTCGTGTACGGCTCTTATACTAAACCACCACCTTCGTGAACATGAAAATTGAATAAAATTCTAACCCGTTTTTGGGGCGACCGATCTTATCTAAATGATGGTGTAAAACACGGCCCCTGGGGGTGGTGGCTGTTATCTGTTACCACAAATGGCGTGCCATAATAACAATAATCGGTCCTCTTCTTTACCTCGCGTGGCCAAGCTCGGATCATCGGACCAAAACCTGAATTTTATATGTTCAATTTTGATGACACATTTACTCATTTTTACGACCACCATTTGCGTGTGTGTGTGAGAGGGAGAGAGAAAGAGTATGGGAAGAATTGGCCAGAAGTGTCCTGACCACAAGTCACCGTCCCTGAGAGCACTACTCTCGCAAGCATTAAAGTGTTTTTCTTTCGCTTTCGCTCCGTCCGTTCATTTAGAACTTTGCTTCTTGAGCACATCCTTCTTCGCTGGCTGGCCCCCGACCAAGCCAAGGCCACTAATGACGTGCGGTCCATCCGTGCGCCTAAACGACGCCCCGGCAGACGAGTTTCGACGATAATTTCTTGTGTTTTCTTGGGCCATTGTGCCGACCACAAGTAGGCGAACCGAGGGTCATGCGTAAGTGAGAGACAGCGGGAGAGAGTGTGAGCGAGCGAGGATGCAGGAGAATCCAATTTCGCGCGGGTGATTAAACTTGAGTCGCTCTCTTCGTAGATTATTCAATTAGAGTAGTTTACCACGGGCAATTACATTCCGCTTTGCCGAACTGGGACCCCTTGTAGGCGGGTTTGGCTGTGTTGGTGGTGTGTTTGGGGGTATTTGAATCCCCCAAATGTTTCTCGTGCGTTCAAGGGTTTTCAAGCGTTTTCAAGCGTTTCACCTGTCAAATAAACGCTCTCTTATCAATAATAACCAAATTCCGATCCGCTGTTAGTCCCTAATAAAACTAAGAATGGGGAGATCAACGTTCCCGACGTGAACCAGCCCCAAAATTACCACACAAATGTGGCAACACTTCAGTACTTGGTTCGATCGTCCTCCAATTGCCTTGCATCGAGGAGGAGTCCCTTTTGGGAAGATCGTTCCGGGTGATCATCCCCATCAACGCGCGAAGCCGGATCGGATCGAAGTAAGGTTTCACCATGCAAACCCCCGGCTGACGTCGTCCGCGGTGGGGATGAATAATCGTTGCTCACTTGACGAACAACACGGTCCATGATGCTGGGTCCGCCCGGGCGGGGTGTGACCTCCCGACCAACATATGCTCGCATGCGTCTGCGTGTGTGTGTCGGTCGGCCCCCGGGCCCGGGTTTGCTGTCCATTTTTTTCCCTGTTTTGTTAGCATACAAAGACCGGAAATTGGCCACATTATTTTTAATTGAACTATTCATTGCATCACTCGCCCGCGTCCGTTGGCGTCGTCGTCGGGGGAGGCACACGCGGCGGCCCGAAGACCACCCCCATCTCAGGAAGGCGGGAGGTGGAATGGAAGGGAAACCGGAGAAGAAACTAACGAACGCCGGGCCGGGGCGATGATGATGACGGCGGCGGTGACGTTATGCTACGGACCCGGCGTCTGCCAAATGTTTGTATGTGTTGTAGGGCCGTGGCACGGGAGGACCCGAGACGGGTGGGCGCCGGTGGGACGCGTCGTTGGCCACAGAATGACGCGATGGCGATCGAATGCAGGCGTAGCTCGCGGAAATGTGCGAAAAGTTCTGACTACGTTAAAAGGTAACGACTTGTAACGCGTCCGTATTCATTCGTACTATTAATCATACAACGTTCATATCCTGGTTCCAGTCACCTCTAGACCCTGGAACCGATTAGTCGTTGGCGCGTGGAGCGACACCAACGTCCAAAAAGAAAGTCCAAGAAACCTGCAACGCTACGGCTTGGTGCGATAAGTCCTTTAGTGCTAATGGAACCGTGTACGAAGAAACTTATCTTCACCGCGGACAGCGTCACGCATGGAAAATTGAATTCCAAGCCCTACTCGGTGGGCCAATCGCTTGGCCTTTTTCCAAAAGTTTCCTGCTGCCGCTGCACTCCCTGGGACCGGGACCCGGAGTGCGCCTTCGTCCGGACGCCCACACCACCACCACTATCAGCGGACAGTATGTACACCCGGCGGCGGTGGTGGTGGTGGTGGTTGGAAAATAATTTTCCCTCTTTCTGGCCACCCGGCGGACTCCTCTCCCCGGGAGGGTTATCGTCGACTTTGCCTTTGGAGCGCTCCCTCCTCTACTAGGGTGGGTCCTTTTGAGCTGGCTGCCCGGTGGTGTGCGCTTGTGGCCACAATTCTCCGTCATCCTCTCTCTCTCTCTCTCTCCCTCTCTCTCTCTTTCTAACACACACCTTTTACTTTCCGCTCCAATCTGGCGAAAGTAGTAGTTGGAGCAGTCCGGGCCAGCAGTTCCTGTGTGCGTCGTCGATCGGTCGGTCGGTGGAGCTGGCCGACAAAAGGTTTTCTTAAACAATCTCCGCAAAAGGTTTTGTGTGGCCCGCCACCACCACTGCCGCCTCCACTCGGGGCCACCTATTGTGCTTTTCGTCACCACACCACACCGGCCGCCCGTAACTCTCGAGCCCCCACCACGGTTTCGGCTGGTCCAGTAATCTCTCTCTCTGGGGCTCCGACGACGGCCATATCCTCTTCCGGGTGGGTCCTTTCTTTTTGCACTGCAGATAGTGCGAAACTCTCCCTCTCTCTCTCTCTCTCTGCCGCACACACACTTGTGCTGAACCTCCTAAATTGAACTGAACCGCCAGAGGGACATTCGACGGAGCATTCACCAAGACACGGAGAAAATGCAAAAGCACCATCGTCATCGCCGACATCGCCAACGTCCACGTCAAAGCGCTCGCTGATAGCTGCTGATAGTGCTGCATCCGCCCAGAAGGGCAGCGCCGGATAGTGGTTTCTGGAGCCCAGTGGACGTCCCGAAGGCGATTTGGGGAAAGAATTGCGTAAATGATCAAATTAAAATGCACTTAGCGAAACGTCTCCAAAACGGCGGCTCTACACGTGGGGCACTGATAAGGTCACATGCCGTTTTGTAAGGAACGCTCTTCGGTCATTATTTTGTGTTTTTGAGGGCAAAATAGGAAACCAGTCATGCTAATTTATTTTTGATTAAGTCCACAGGGTCAAGCGTCCTAGTGGACAGTTTGGTCAAACAACAGAAGTTATACGCGAGGACATTACTATAAAGTCCTAGCGTACTTGCAGTGATCAATGGACATGTCGAAGTTCAATATCAATTGGCTAGAGGCGATTGGCCTCAGACAATCAACTCAGACACTTTAAGCCTTCTTATAACCACATCTTATAAACATTTCTCCCATCTCTCTGCTAATTCGTGGATTCCAAGACGAAAGAATTCTTCGTCTTTTGAACCAATTAGTCATCCAATTTCGTTCAATGCAAATTCAAATTCATGTATTGTCAGTGGCGATCTGACTTAATAGTTTCACCAGGTTTTAGAAGCTTGTAGTACACCACACCTTTCTGGTCCATCAGAAAATCGGGTTTGGAGTCCTTCGGCGCTCTTTTTCTGTTAAGTCGAAATCGTCTTTTTTTTAAACCTCTTTTTATTCTGCAACCAACCAGTCTTCGAGATGGAGACTCGCGTGAACCGACTCAGAGCAGCATCAGCCTCGCCCAACATTGAGTCAGAGGATGTCATATCACACCAGTATGTTCCAGAATGGGACGGAGACTGAGCTGCAGTTGTTCCAAATGACGCTACAAAATAATCGAGCATCGTCACGGAGATGCTGGCGGCCCCAAAAATAATAACGAAAGTAGCTCGTGGGGCAGTGGTCGCCCTTCGGCTTATGATAATGACAAACCTCCTGCCGGCTCTAGGCACCCGCGGGGCGCAACTCCTTCGGGGGGCCGCCGAGAGGACGAGAAATGAAGACAGCAAAAATCGATTCAGCACACATGCACATTATTATAATCAGCTTCCGACAACAATCGGCCTTTCATTGCGGCGCATTATGCTACAAGGCGCGGCGTTTGCATACTTCTTGGTGGCCACCCTCCCCGACAGCTCCACCTTCCTCCGTCATCACCGTTGCCGTTCCGTTGTTGTGGCGGGCGGCTGGGCAGGGCCAGCATCTCCGGTCGGCCGAAAACGCTACGCTATTATCAAACGACGACCGAGCAGCGCGAGGAAACTGGCGTCTCATGCTTTCTAATGGCTCCTAATTGACTGGCCTTCTCGCTCCCGCCCACACCGCCACCACCACCCAACAATTGTTACCGTTTCATACGCGTTTTTTTCCGTCCACTCTACTCCGCTCGGGAACGGTACGGAAATTAAACATCTACGCCACACACACATACATACAGGCGTAGTATTCAAAGAAAAGTGCCTATCATGACGACGGGCCGGGAGGACGCACGTGTGTCCACCCGAACCCGAAACCCCAAACGGCTTGCCCCATGTCTTGTGGGCGAAAATGCCTTCACTAGGGCACTAGTTAGGGCATCATAATTAAAACCGTTTATTCGGCGTATCTATCAATTCCGTACCCCGGGTTCCGGGGGAGCGTGGCGCCGCCACCCCGGTAGGTGAATAGAATGCCCCCCACCCCCACCGAAACGGGAATGGGGGTTGTGTTCCAAATATGGTTTACAATTTAGATATCAATCACTAATAGGCTTTTAAAAGATTAATGGACTCTCGGGACTCTGCGTTCAAGGGGGTTTGGCCTCTCTGTCTTGCTCTCTCTCTTCTGGAAGATGCTGCTACTCGCCCAGGAGAGGAGTGTTGGGCGTCGGAGCCGAAAGGTAGGTAATTTAGAACACTCTCGGGCGACTTGAAACTTCCCGAGCCCGAAGCCACAAAGGTCGCGGCCGCGAATGCTGTACGCTGCCCTCTGTGTTATTAGAGGCTAATTTTTAATGACACTCCTTTCTATCCAAGCCCGATTTACTCATTGTTTTTCCGCCGCCAGATGATGCGTGGGAAAATGGCATGATCGCGATCGCGGGAGACAGGGACTCCTTTTAAGGGATGCTATCGGCGATTCTTCCAGTCACTGGCCTTCGAGGTGATTGATTATACCAATGTTAGGTCGAAATGTTTGAGTCTAGACACGGACCAAAAGAGGCTCAGCTCAAAATATGGAATCGACCAAAGGTGGAATTGGTTGTTGGAATTCATAAACCTTAGGTTAAACTCAACATTCAGGAGCTTGCCAAACGCCCATCGCAGCACGTTGGCACCCCCGTAATGACAGGGAAACGAAAGTAATCAAACCAAACTGGCGGAAACTTCGGTAATGGAGAAATCTAATTACTGCATTAATTATGGACCCAAACTGTGGCTCCACATTCGATCTTGTCGGTGGGGTCGGCGGGGATAGGGTCTTGGCCTCAAGGTTCTATACTTCCTGGGACTCGCGGCACAGCTTGCTCTCTCTCTCTCTCTATCTCTCCGGCGAATCTACCAAACGACCAAAGGTCGGACGAAAGTGACCAGAAATCTCGCGTGGTTCCGGCTCAAAACTTGAGGTCTTGGGCCAGGAAACGAAATTAGTTTTTCGAAATCCATCTCCCAGAGAGAACCGCGAGTGAACGACTTGAGAAATGGCCCCAAAACCCAGACAATGCACTTTTGCGGAGAGTGCGCTTCTCGCGCTGAGAGGCCGGGTCGATGCAGTTCCCTTCTTGCGTCTTTTGCTCGCAAAAGGGTGATACTCCCGAAACTCAGCCGCGTTTTCTTGGGGGATACGCGCGGATTTTGTCCCTTTCGGGTTCTCCTTCTTGACTCGCGCTCTCTCGCTTTCGCTGCAATTTTAAAACAACCTTTTGCCATCGAGTGTGCAGAGTTCCCATAAAGAGCAGTAAATGTATGCTGCAGGCCTGATAGAGTGCGACAGATATAAACAGAGAGAGAGAGCGAGAGACAATTTTTTGCTCAAGCCCATTTACTGGTGGGCATCGGCGCGGCTGCATCGCCCACCACTCCGCGCGGGTGGAAGCCGTTGTGGGTGCATCACACTCACCAGCGGCGTGTCGCTGTCGGCGTGTGTTTGGCGCATTTTTCGCGCTTCACTCACTTCGCGTTCGCAAAGGAGTTTGAGTTCCGCGCCATCAGCATCAGCAAGCCCCGAACGACACACAGACATACACAGATACCGCGAGTGAAACAAGTTTGCGTCGCTGGCCCCATAAGTAAACTAAGTAAACAATTCGCGCACTGAGTGGCTAAATAAATTCAGCCTCCCCCACAAACCCACAGCCTATAGCCATCCTTTTCCATTTCTTAGCCGGTGACGGGTTGCGCTCCTTCCGGCACCGGAGCAGCGCGCTGGCGGAACGTTGATTAAAGTTTTATGCAGAACTAAATTGGATCGCTTTTGTTACGGCCATTTGTTGCAGCGCCGCGGCCGCGGCCGTCGAGTGACGAGCGCGAAATATTTGCTTGAGATTACGGGCCCCCGCACACCCACACCCACGTGTGGCCTCCAGAGCTCGGGAAAGTAAACGCACAGCTACGAACCTGAGCTGAGATCCGGAAATGGTCTGCCCGCGCGTGTATGCGTCTGGTTAAGAAAACAGCCACGAGCGCGCGGAATTATGGTGATTTGTGTCAGGGGTCAAACGAAGCACGCATACATACACGAAGAAGCTATACTCAAATTGAACTTAAAGAAAAGTGTACGCCGCGCGAGAAGTTTGAGGCGCTAAAACAACATCCGAGTGAAGCAAAAGGAATACCAACAGCAAAATGTCCCCGGCAGGAACTGGAACACAGTCCCGGCTGAGAGCGAAATAAATAAACAAATCACATCACACACAATCCACAACCTGCTGCTGCTGCAACCGTGGGGGTGAAGAGTGCATTAGCGAAAATGGCAGCGGGAAAGAAGAACACCCACCAAACAATAGGGCCCAAAGACGGTAGCCAAGAAAACCTGGTTGCTGGAAAACCTCATAACACGAGGGCGTTCCGAAAAGTTTCCGAAATAGCAAAGATACCGATTTTTCAAAAAGAACTCGCTTGAGGTTAGATCGGGTGAGTAAGGCATATGGTCGAGCAGTTCGACTCGTAATATGCGGATATTCGCCATGGCACATGGTAATGGTAACACTCGGGCTTTGGCTAGTTGCAGTATTTGGACGTCCTGAGCGTTCATCGTCTACCACGGCACAGAGTCCCCAGACACAGAACCCAGCACATAATGGATTTTTGTTGGTGTTTTGACTTTCAAAAGTAAATATTTACGATACTCGATGTTGTCATTTTCCACAAATAACACTGACATAAACTCACTCAAACGTTTGCGAAATAAAAACGGCGTGTCCAAACTGCGGCTGAAACTTTGGTGAGTAACTGTCAGAATATTCAGAATAAAATTTTTTACTTATGGAAACTGTTCAGAACGCCCTCGTAAGATAAACAAATGGCATGCAGCATCGCAGCCGTAGATGGTGACCCCATTTGTTGTGGCGGACCGGCGTGGCGGTTGTGGTAAACGCAGGAGCCCCCAAAACGTGATCGCTAAACCAACAAAACAATATGCTGGGCCGAAGAAAATGGGTTTTGTGGGACATGATTTCCCCCAAAGAGCAACTATTCGAATTCCATTTTATGCTGTGCTCCGTATGATGCTTCAAATGATCTGCGTCGGTGAGTGATTAGGTGTTCCACCATTTTTGGTCCTAGAGCTTGTATCTTTGCGAACATTATCTTAAGATTTTAAAGTCAACTAGTTGTAAGATGCTGTTAGTTATTAGTTATAAGTAGGATAAAATGACTTAATGTCACGTGGCATAACACATAATTTAAATAGATTTAGTTTGAAACATTTTCACTTCAATCATTTTGTAAGGTATCATATTAAACATATTAAATAGCTGCAATCTCAACGTGGAATATCTCTGGAATATGTAATCAAACATTTATGTCAAATAAAATTCCAAGTTTAATATGAAAAAAATAATTTTGGGGGCAAACCATTGTACTGATTGTCCTTTAAGATCTCGTAGTTTATGTGAAAATTCGCTCAACGCTGCGTTCTTGCGAAACTCTGGACCAACAGTATTGACTCTACTGCCTTCCTGTCTATGCTACGCTTAACAGCGCTCTATTATCAGCTTTGTAATTTTGCATTCTGGCCTCCCCAGGTACGTACTCTACTAGACCAGGACATTTCAACCCTATTAATGTCACGAGTCGTAGACTTAATAAAGTGTATGAATATTTTGATTTCAAAATCGATGTCGATTTTAGTCCATTAAGCCCCGAGGCTCGTTGATAGTTCATTGACACTTCGTCGATAGAACTCTCTCAATATGGTAGTTTTATGTGGCGTTTGTGTCCACCTTGGCGCTTGATCCTTAGGGAGTATGATGAATACACCGGAAACAGACTGGACCCGAAAGAACAATCGCTAGCTGCTGTGGTATCATTAACGGGCACCATATGTCCGTAGATCGGCCCGCGGGCTCGGAGTGTGCTTTTAACTAATTTAATGGTTTCCCAAAACACGACTCCGAGCAGTGTGTGCTCCTCTCTTTACGACCAGAGCCAGCGATTCCGCGGCCGGCGAACGGATCAGGTGTCCATCCCGCCACGATACGAAGACTCGGCGCAATCACGAAAAAGCTTTTTAAGATCGTTCTATGAAATTCCTCCGGAGGATGGCTAGGTGTGACCTGTGCGCGGACCTTGGGACGGACTGCAAGTTGGCACGGGACACGGGAGGGATTAATTAAAATACTACGCCACATAGAGCACACCCCGGCCGGTCTCAGACCCCCGTGCCGTCCCAAGGTACTTTCTGTCCGCCGTTACTGAGGTCACTTTAAGCCACTCGAGTGTCCCAAGTCAGGGAGTCCCACAAGCGAAACAGAGACGAAGCACCCCGTGTGGCCTACATTAAAGTTAACTATTCGTCTTCAAATACGGTTCTCCTCCGCGCCAACTCCGGCTATCCTTCCCGGCGGCGTCCGCCACCTAGGCGGACACTTCCTTCCTGCGAGGGGCCCATTTCCCGGGGCTTCATTATGTTGCGCCGTGTCTTGGTCGTGTTTGTCTCTCTTTCTCTCTCTCTCGTTTTTTAAGCCATTAATGGGTTTGATTGTAAATTTTATCTTCACTACACCACCATGTCGTTGTTTTCTGTTTTGCCCGTTTGCCATTGTGGTTACCCCTCTTTTTTCTAGGTTGTCCCCGTCTTCTTCTTCCCATTCCGTGGGGGTCACTTTCTTGTCGGGTTCTCCTTTTCCCATGTGTTTCTTTGTTTTGTGTGTTATCTTAGTCCGTCTCCGTCTTTGGTTTCCTATTATTTCTTGCCCGTCGCATAGTCGTCCTTACTACGCACGCCTCGCTCGAGCTGCCCTTTTGTTACCTTCTGGCAGTGGCCTCTTTCAGGGCCACCATCGCCACCGAAAGAGGTCACGCCAAAACGAACCGAACTGAAGCCCGGCGTTTTTCTCGCTCTCTGCTGTGTGGAGGTCTGTTGCATTCGCTACTCTGGTCACACTCTTTCTTTATGGAGTGGACCCTACATGGATTCCCATTATCTGGATCACCGAGATTTTCTCACTTGCCCCATTGCTGTGGCATGTTCCGATGCAACACGCAGACAGAGACATGTGAACTCCCCAACAAAGGTTATTCTGAGAGTGAGACCTTCAATCCAATGAAATTGAGATGGACTCCTCACCAACAACGACACCACCGAAACTGTAGAAAGCAGTCAAAACAGTCTACCTTATCGAGCGCCATCCGGTTTCCGGTTTAAGAATTTCGCTTGAAAACGGAAATAAAATAACAACTTCATCGCCGAGGGAGATTCCTCAAGATGCGCTCGGCAAGGCGAAGGAGTCCTCGTCTAACGCGACGGTCCCGGTCCGTCCGTCGGTCAGACTCAGAGACCTGCCGCCGTCGCTTCCAGCTGCTCGCGACGGCCAGGATAATTGAAATCGCAAAAAAGGACCACGGCCCCCGCTTCGTTTGCTTTCATCTTAAAGTATCTCGTTTCTTCCCTCTGGTCTCCGTGGGGGGCGAGGGCGGCGGCCGCATGTGGTATAGGGTCCGCGGGCAGTAAGTTCATTAGCTAAAACAAACAAACACACACAACCACGAAGAACGTAGTATGTGTAGACCGCAGCGCAAAGGAAGTGAATCCTGGGCGACGGTGTCTCTACAGCGTGGAGTGCGGGCGAGAGGAGCCCGGGATAGTGCGCGACATGGAAAAGCTCTTACGCGGACGAGTCGAGTACACTCCATCAAGCTGGCAGGATTTACTACTACTCTCTCTCTCTCTCTATCTCTCTCTCTCTCTCTGTCCGCCCGCTTTATCCGTCTTCCTCACGTTGAACCCTTTCAAGTTGTTCTATCCACGTCCGTGTCTTCAAGTCCACCCGGTCCAAAGTGTTGGGCTCTTTGGAGGTGTGTGGAGTAAGCCAATATCTTCCTGGCGGAGAGCCCTCCGCCGATCGTACTCGGAATTAATCCACCGAAACCGCTGGTGGTTGTGGCGGTGGTGGATCTACGATGATGAAGGCGACACGATGACGGTGTGCGGGTCGGGATAAAAGTAAGGCGATTGGCTTTCGATGAAGAATCATTTAATTGTACGTGCGTTGGCCACGAATGCGCGCATTTTGCAAAGATCCAGCGAAAGGCTCGCCTCGAGTGTCTAGACTTGAGGCCCGTTTACTGTCGTGGCGCCGAAGGAAAGGATTATTCTTCGAAGATTGAATTTCACACCTCGCATCCGTCGCAGAGCGGTGCAAAAGATGCAGACTCCACACACTCACTCGCTTCATGCGTCGTCGACAACAAAGGCGAATTAAAGGGCTGTGAAACCTCGGCGTATGTTGTGAGAGAGTAAACTGAGAGGTTGAGCATCTCGGGGGGTCTGGGCGGCGGAGGGTATGATTGATGGACGACGAGAGGTAGTGTAACACACACAAACACACACACTGTTGGCTGATAAATGCGTTCTCTGTTGCATCCCGGTCTCGGGATCTCGTCCACAGTCATGCCAAAGGAATCCACCACCGACAGTGAGACTGAAGCAGACGTTGGGAGAGCAAGAAAATTGCGAAAATTCCTTCAAATTCCACTTTCTGTGTCGTTCGTGGCACCATCGACAACCGCAATGAAAGTGTATCTCATGTATCCTACAACCATGTGTCAACAGAGAAGAACAAGTATAGGGTGGTCTCCACGTAGGTGTTTGCATTCCGAAGATGAAGCCTAAAATATCGATTCTGGCATGTAGCGCCGCCCTATTTCAATCCAAGTTTTCAGCTTCAATTCAGTGCCGAAGAACTCATTGGCCCAAAATTTCTGTTACTTCTTCATTTTCGAAAAAAAGGACTGATGATGCCGCCGCACCAAACAGTCACTTGTTCGCGGGTGCATTGGCTTCTCTTGCACGACGAGTGCGTTTTCCGAACCTCAAATAAAATGTCGTACAGTTTGAGTTGAAGACTCATTTTTCCATTTTTTCAAATAAACTTTTTCCGTAAATGTTAAAGTTTTTCCTAAATGTTTAAAGTTTTCCCAATTATCCTCCGTTGATAGAGCGCAGTCGGTAACGCTAGTCGTTGCCACACAACTAGCCATGGGTTCGATTCCCGATACCGGCGTAACAACTCCGCCCGTTAAGACACACCGTTACAGAAAGCATCAGAGATTAACATCTGGAGGAGCAGGATTACAATCGGTCACTTAACTATTTTTTTTACAAGTCATTTGGTATCGACATTTCACAGTATTATTTACAATGGAAAAACCAAGTATCGTGCAGTGATTTACTTTTTACATTTGAAAGGTTTAAAAGCAAAGGAAAATTATGAACGACTATTGAAAGTGTATAAGGACTCCTTGCCTTTGATTAGGAGGTTAAAAGGGGGGTTTCTGAGTTTGAACGTGGTCGCACTGGCCTTCAAGGCGATCCACGTCAAAACGTCAAAAAACAGACCCAACAACCGAAATCGTTGAAAAATGCAGGATATCGTATTGGAAAACCCTCGAATCACTGAAAGAGGTTCAGTACTAGGCCTAGCCATCTCATTGAGCAGTATAACCAACATTTTGAGTAAAGTTTTGGGTTTCAGAAAGCTGTTTGCAAAATGAGTGAAGCATTCGCTAAAAATGGTACAATAACGCATTTGAATGCATCTTTCTTGACAACATTTAGAGCGTTTTCGATATGATAAATTGGATTTTGTTCATCAACTCATCACAATGGGTGAGATTTGGGTCTATCACCATGATCCTGAATCAAAACAAGTGGCTAAGGAGTGGTGTGAACCTTTTTCATCAGTTCCGAAACGAGTTCGTGTCCAGAAATCGCCCAAAAAGTTGTTACCATAAGTTTTTTGGGATACGAATGGGATTTTGTAAGCGGATTACTTGCAAACTGGTAAAATAACACATTTCGATTATTGTTGCAAACTTTTAGACCAACTGAAATAGAAAAAAGACCCGGTTTGAAGAAGCAACACATCAGGGCAGGGTGCATTGCATTGTCACAAGAGCATATTTACAACGGCAAAAATCCATGAATGAAAGCTCGAATTGTTGGAGCATCCACCGTATTCACCAGATTTGGACCCTAGCGAACCTTCCATCTGTTTTCAGACCCAAAAAAAATCATTCGTGAAAAGCGTTTTTCATCAAATTATGACGTCATAACAACTGTGGAAGCGTATTTTAAAGCCCTTCCAGATTCTCACGTCAGGGATGGAATTCTTAAACTGGAGTCTCCTTGGAACAAGTGTATTGATGTTCAGAATGGCCATACTGAATAATAAAGTGAATTTCAAACCATCAAAATGTGTTTTTCTTTTCGAGACAAAAAACTTATTCAAACCTCTAGTAGGTCCCAATCAGTCCCCCGGGAGCAATTGTTGATGACGAGAATCGAACGCGAGACCTGCCGACTACAATGGCCACCGTCATTAGACACGGGGCTCAGCGAAAGATCTGCCACATGGAGGGTGGTGGCCAACTTCAGTTAGCAAGCCAGCGCCGCGGACTTGAAAGCTTTTCAAATGTAATAAATTTCACCTCTCGGCACACAATAGTAGTGGCTAGGCTAGGCGGTAGGGCGAGGTTATTAATTTTTCATCATGCACAAGCATCCCTCCCAGCCACCACATGGGGCGGGTTGGACTTCGTTGCGTCGCTAAGTCCTCGCGGCCACTAGCCCCCCCACCGGTCCGCCTGCCTACGGATGCGGCGATCGATTTTCTGATAGCATCCAATATTAAAATATTCCTTCAAGTACCCGAGTACCCGAGTGCTCATGTGTAGACCCACCCACACGGGCGCGGAATGTCTCGCGTGTATGCTCGGCGCACCCGTGGGGGTCCAGGCCAGTGTTTTCTTTCCATTTCCCAGCGGCCACACATAGCCCGTAGGTGGTAAGCCTACCGGGGAGGGCGAAGGAGCGCACACATACGCATCGGAGAAAATGGTTTCACCTCCCCCGAAAACACACCCACCCACACTGCATCCTGCCTAGGACGGTGGGAGATTTTCGCTATTTTAGCATCCTCCCCCCGGCATCCTCCCTGCGCCAGACATTCTCCAATTTCTTGCGCTGCGCTTCGTTGCGCGGTGCGGAGAGTGCGCCAGTGCGGGGCGGGGCGCCTTTCATCTGCACCCCCCCCGCGCTTCGGGGTGCAATTTTTGGACAGCTTCTCCGCCAGAGAGGCCGTCCCACCCCGCCGCCGCCGCCCTGCCGCCGCCTCCACCGCGCACTTTCGATCGATAATATCCGGGAGCTCGGCACACAGCAGGACACCACCACCAGCCTGTGTGCACAACCGAGTGCCGGGGCTTTTCTAGAAAATTGCACTTTCCGCCACACGGTGCGGTGCGTAGAGGCCTCCCAAAAAACACACCTCCGAAGGATGACGGCCCCGGTCCGAGGTCCACGGCCCGGGCCCAGACCCGGAAGGCTCCCGCTCTCTCTCTGGGCTGGCGAGCAAATAAACTTTACGCAAATGTGCATAATGTCGACTCTGCGCGGACCATCCCCGCCACCCCCTCTGGGGACCCCCTCTTATGTTGCTTCGCACACGCACCTTACCTGACACCGACACACAGGACGGCTGCACCGTGAACGACCGGAGGATCGTCCGGCTCTCGGAGGCCACCGCAAATGGAAGTCTTTTCCCGGGACTCGAGGGGAAAGTGTGGGATGCAAGGGGGGGTGGTGCAGCTCTGGAAGCGGCCTACACGATGCACACGCGGCGGCTTTCGAGCTGCTGCTGAGTCGGACACATAGAGCAGCCTTAGCAACGAGCAAGGACGAAGAGCTTGCAGTTCAGTGCAGCAGCAGCAGCAGCAAAAAACAACAAAAGCCCCAGGACGCCGCGCCTGCCCGGACAACAACGGCACAAGATCGAGTGGGGGTGGCGGGGGGGCGGGGGGCAATTGCATACGCAGCCGTTGTTTTGTGCAGCAACGCCGCCGCCGCCGGGTAACACGATTCCGTGTGCTAGGATCTAACGCCTTCTGGCCCGGATCTAACTCCTGGGAGATCAGACACCAGGCCGGACCCGTCCCCGCTGGGTGGTCAGTGGGGTGGGGGGGGACGTGTGCAGTGTGCGTGATTGATAGCGTTTTTGCTGCAGGTCCCTGGGATCCCGGGGAGAAGTGCGTATGAGAAGCTTCCGGGAACCGGACCGAGAGCAGAGCCCTGGTGTTGCCATCGCTGCCGGAGAATTGTGCGCTCCACTCCTGGCAAAATGGATAAATAGACCACCCACACCCACACGCACGCACACACGCAGCACCCCTTCCACGGTTCTGCGTCAATCGAGCTGCCCACTTGGTGGTGGTGCTGCTGCTGCTCCTCCCGCCAACCGCCAACAGATGCAGCACCGACAGATAGGACGACCAGCAGCGAGTGTCCGAAAAGTGCACAGGTTGGGCGGTTTTTGTTGGAGAATGGACGATAAATTCTCCCGGACCCGGCACGAAAAGGAACAAAAGCTCCCGGTGGCTTCGTATTGGCTCCAGCTCGCGCATTGACTGGAGTGGAGTTGGCGTTGAAGACCTGCGCGTGGCAGCCTCAAGTTCGAATTCCGAGGACCATTAAAAAAAGTTCATCAATAAATCTTCTACGCCTTGGTCCCTAATGGAGGGTTGAGTGCCATTCCTTATTAGGCTTCCTTCCCCGTAAAACACACCGTTACGGAAAGCAACAGAGATTGTCTCCGATGCAAGCCAAGATCGCTCAGCGGTTGTTGCCGGATAAGATGAAGGTTCCCTTGCGGAGAAGCAAACGGATAGCGGAGATTCATCCTTCCGAAGGGTGTTCCACCTTCACAGCCCAACTTCACAGGAGACTGACCCCCGGGAGGTGCGGCGGTGCGTGGACAATGATGCGTTTCGGACCGGCCCCCGGCTGGATCGTTAAATTTTATTCATTAATTAAGATCACCGTTGCTGCCGCGCCGCGTATGCGCAGAACCTTCCAAGCCAAAGCGACTTCCTCAACAAAGAGCCCCAGTCCGTCATCGGCGTGCGCGTCCCAAAGTTGTGCATCCGACTGCGTTCCCGGCCAGGCCATGCGCTAGACACACGTAACGACCGCCCGACCGACCGAACGAACCGCACATCCAATTAACCCCCCACCCCTCGGCCACCCCACGGACCCTCGGGGGGTGGCAGAGGTCTCCGGACCGGGCATTTTCGTGGACTTGCGCTCGTCCTTGCGCCGAGAAAGGACTCGGATGATGATGATGCAGGTTTCGATTTTCCAAGTTGCACAAGAAAACACGACACGCATACTGATCATGGGCGCACACGCTTTTATCCCCCCCGGAGGAGGAAGGACCTCCGTCCAGGCCAGCCTTCCGCCCTCTCGGCCATCATTAACGTTATTATTATTTTAGCTGAATAATTTTGCCATCGGACACTCGAAACTCACCGGCCCGGCACAGTATCCGGGCCGGGCCGGCCCGGGGTAGTAGAGGAACACGAAGTGGTGTGGTCGATACATTTTATGGAAATGACCGCACTCGCCTCCGCATAACAGGACCTAGAATACGGACAGTAGAATATTGCCACATATTAATGCGCTGCGCAGGGCTTCGTTCTTCGCCGAAGTCTTCCGAATGGGGGGAGGCGCTCATTACACTGCAGTTATTGTGCCGGTAAGACGGTAAGAAACGTAGCGCAGGGCGCCCTCTGGCGGGTGGTTCCGAAACAATGGCCGATGGTTGTGGGAAACGTTGTAACGCCCAATCTTATCCGGGGTAACCAGAAAAGATGTTGAATTATGGAGAGTGTCAGGAGCCTGCAATGTCCTGGTTTTGGCATTTTATTTGATCCACCTATAAGTCCGTAAAAAGGTGCCCATTCGAGTCAATCGAATCAAGTAAATCCACAAAGACGAAGAGTGAGACTTTTTTGGGCGGTGGGATCGGATGTTTGTAGTCTATTATGAACTACCAAAACCATCCGAAAAATCCACTTCAAAATTCACTTTTCACCAATAATAGAACCCTAAAATTTTCGAAGAAGTTCCCATTAAATAGGTCTTTTTGAGTGGACTTTTGAAAGACTCTCTAATAGTTGTGACCAGTTGTTGTCTTGAAGGCATTGAGACCTCGTAGCTGAGTTGTTGTAACTTGTAGGTGTAACTGAGCAACAGGCAGATAAGCACATTTAGTTTATGTGGCATGATTTATCCACACTGACTGCACGTTATGTGGTTACGTATATTAGAATTCGGGGTTAAGTTCGGCAATTTAGAGTGATCAGCTAATTTTTGACAGCTGTTTGAACGTGT
Organism: Anopheles bellator; assembly: GCF_943735745.2. Classification (NCBI taxonomy): domain Eukaryota; kingdom Metazoa; phylum Arthropoda; class Insecta; order Diptera; family Culicidae; genus Anopheles; species Anopheles bellator. The sequence continues at coordinate 27,239,404 of NC_071285.1, read as the reverse complement.
TTTGGCTCATCGTCGATTTTTGTCGATTCCAAAAAATGTATCGCATAGAATCTGTATCAAATATTATTTGAAAAGCAAAATTAAGAGCGCGGACGCATTTCGAATGTTGACTGTGGCTTATGGTGAAGTTATTTTGGACCAAATCAGCGTTTATCGCTGACTCAAAATGTTCAAAGTTGTTCAAAACGATATTAATGAATGAACCAATATTTTTGGCTTGAAACACAAAATTTCCAGAACTTTTCGACCGTCCTCGTATGAAACCCCATGCTGCCAGACCGGCAAGAACACCGTTCAATAATCAAAAGAAGTCAATGTTGCCTGATGGCCAACGTTGTAGTTCTATATTTGGTGTGTTGTAGTTAGACGACTCATTGATATGAAGCAAAGCAGCCCGAGCCATTGGTTAAAATATTTCTTAAAAAAGATTTAGTTTCAGAGTTGGCCGATCTATTAACTCTGGTTTGGTCGGTAAACAGCTTCTAGAAATGACAGCACCGGTCAACCGACTCGAAAGTTACCAAACTCATCTAAAAGGCGCCAAGTTTTGCTTTCCCGAGAAATGCCCAACCCTGCACTCGATTTCATAACAGCCTCGTTAAACAATTGTCTCGGGAGTTCCTGGGCGAATAACGCACGCACGCACTGGCAGGACACCGACGACCGAAGGACTGTGTGGTAACCGCATCGCAATGCGCGTGGCGTCGCTGCTGCTGTGTGCGAAAATGGATTCACAACTCAAGTGTGGTTGATGTTTTGATTTATTATACATTTTGCGCCGCGTCCGCAGAGCCGAGTACCCGTTCTCGGGGAGAGCGTTCGGTCTAAATTAGCATTCGCCGTTGCCGCCACTTTCCACAAACAACCGCCGACATATTTTTGTTGGCCGTTGTTTATGCTAATCCCCTCCCCAGCCAACGGGGCCGTTGGCAGCATCTCGTGGCTAAGTTTCTCAACCGGCGCCGTGTAAGCAATAGGGCTGAACAACTAACTGCACCGATCGGCCACAGGTTCGCCACACGTTTTCGGTGGCGTGGCCGTTGGTTAATTAATTAATTTACACTCCTCAACGTGCACATTAGTCTCAATTCGCCCGCCGGCGAGGCGATTGGTAGTTTTTCGCAATTACTCCGGTCCCCGGGTTCGGGTTCTTGGTCACAGAGAACACGTCTCAGAAATTGTGCAGCACCGAGCTGCATCGTCTTCTTCCTCAATCGATGGCCTGTGGGCATTCACTCTCTCTCTCTCGCTTGCTTGCTTGCTCCGCCAATCCATGAGAGGGAGAGACCAGGGTGCCGGGTGCGGGAACAGCCGGGTGAGCACATATACACATCTGGTGACGCCATAAATAACCATTAATTTTCACCCAACATGACACACCACGTTGGGGTGGCTCGGCCCTGCGCGATGCGAAAGTGCAAAGGGGGCCCGCCTCTGCCCGCATGCCCGTGCCCCCTCGTTGTCTGTGTCATGTGTTTGTGTATGTGCACCCACAGCATAAGCATGCGGCGCGCTCCGATGCCACAGAAGAGCGTCAGCGCGATGCTGCTGACGATGACGGTGCCTTAGGCTGGCACTGCCGGGTTCGCCTTAGGCACGTAAATTGAGGGAGCCTTTTTGCGGCACCGATGCAGTGGCGAGAAATGCATCCCCCCGCGCACTCGGGCGCACACGGAAAATTAATGTTTAGAATTTAGAGTGTCGCTCCACCGGAAGGTTTCCATATATCTCACTAAAAGCATTACACACCAGACCGCTGGCTGGCTGGCTGGTTGGCTGGCTGGCGTCCGAAAGTTCGCTCGGAGGTCGCCCCTCGAGGGATGAAGAACTCTAGAGCGGGTCATTTCTCACTATCAGAGGGCCACCAGCGGCCTCAGCGGCTCAGGAGGCTCAGGTCTCGGTGGAGCATAAAAAAACAGGTTGACTTTGGCAGCAGCGCACAGCAATTAATAACTAATTGCTGTCGTTGTTTTTCACCGATCGGGTTCGGGCCAGCCTAGGTCATAGACTTTTGCCTTGTTGTATGTTGTTGTTATATGTTGATAGGTTCTATGTTGCTTCCGTATTAGTTCGCAACATTTCACTTGCATTTTCCACCGATTTCCATTTCACGTTTATCAAAAGTACAGCATCTTCGGTCGGCCTTACACAATGTACAACCGAATTTGCATTTCCCTGCGTTCGTGGTAAAATAAAAACCACACGTGAATCCAACAACAGCAATCCGGAGCACCGGAAGCCGCTCGTGTAGCGGTCTATATCGGATCGTTCCGGACCAGGGCGGGCCGGGGCCTCATTTGCCGCGTCTTTGTTTGCGGTCGACAAAGTGGAACCGAGATCCGTCGAATGGAGTTTCGGACTGGAACTCATCACACGAACCGCTCTCTCTCTCTCGCGGTGCCGCTCTTCGACAATGCGAACTACTAAAAGCCATCTCCACATATGCAGAAGAAGCCCGCCCGATCAAGATCATTAAACCAAACTTTCTTTAACTAAACCGAGCGGTGCCGATTGCACTTTTGTGACACTGTTGGGACGAACCGTTGTCTTTCGCTATACTTTCGTTGCAATTTGATGGCTGCCAACGGTCCACGGTGCTTGGACATATTTTGTATAGTTGTATCGAATGGGTTTCTCTATCACCTTTCCAACAATTCTTGGCCTCACTCCCTAAAATGCTGTGGCACCGAATCGTCATTTCCTTAAAGTCTTCTTATGGGCCCTAATTCGCGTTGCGGTTTCCTTTTATTACCTGGTTCCGAATTGTCCCACACACGCGCACACCACACCACGCAGCGGTTCCCCGGTTTTTGTGGTCATATTTTTCCGGCACCCAATTTTCGGTTCCTTTCCATTTTAGTTTTTCGATTATCTGTCTCTCGAGCACATTTTCTCATCTTCTCGTCATCGTCGGCACACAATCGGTGGCCCGCGACGGAGGTGGAACGGAGGAGAAAAAAAAATGAACTCCGCAGCGGCATAAAAGACTTGTGCGCCCCCGGGCGGAAGCAAGCGAGGAACCCGGGCCAGAAAATGGGCCCCAGAATGGGAAGCGAAAACCACCGAAAGGCGAAGCCCTGAAAATGAGCAGTGCGCAACAATGCACTTAAAGTGCAGCAGCAGCAGCAGCACCATTCCACACAGTGCATCATGGTCGAAATCGAGCTGGGGAAGACGCGGGAGTATTACTAATTTCGCCCCGCATTACAGATAATTGTGTGTACCGCAATTTGCGTGAAGCGAAATGTTCGGAATAGTCCGAAATCTCGGTCGCCTTCCGGAGGGCGGTCGGGGGGGTCGATTATTTGCTCAGTAATCTCGCATAATTGCGCATGCACTTTCGATGACGCGACGCGACCGGGCTCGCCCTGATTTTTTTTCCCTGCGCTAAGAAGATAATCGGTTCTCCATCTGTGGGATAATCTGGGACGACGAAGTGGGAGCTATTCGTTCCCATTTTTTTTAACATAATTTTTGGGCCTATAATAAGCGCCCGAAAGTAACGGGGAGCAATTTTGAATACAATTTTTGCTAAACACAATCTTCCGTTACGGTTTACTTTTCCAGTGTGCAGATTAGTCCGAAGCTGGTAAATGATGTATAATGTTATGCACTGTAGATTGGCACTAATTGGTAACGAGCAAATCGATGGCAAATCCTGCCAGTAAGCTGGATGATGTCGTCAAGTTTAGATATTGATTTTTAAACTAACAAGAAGAATCATGAGTTCACAGAATGTTTTTTGATAAAAGGATTAGTAGTAATATTGTTGCCAAAGAACTTAAAATACCCAATGTTGGCACGGCTTCCTGTGACAAGACTTATGGCGAACGTTATCGATGATCTTAAGGGAAAGTTCTGAAGAAAATTCCGAGTGACATGTGCCATTGTTTTGCTCACCGTATTGTCCACACATGTAACTCAAATTGTTGAAAATGTCTGTATTTATTAATATCAAAACAATTCTAGATGAGAAACAAAACTTGAAACCGGAACTTCTCGTTGGCCATAGGTTCCCGAAAAACCGAATTTGCCAAGTTACAGCATAACTCGTATTTCACATATTGATTTTCTCATCCCAAGGACCCCTTTTTTAGAAACCGTTGGAGATGATATTTCCAGCCATCGGTGTGTGTCTGTGAGTTCACTTTCCATACGGGGACGCCACATGCCCCTAGCAAATCTTGTCCAAAACCTAAAAAAAAAGAACTGCGGGTCTATTTTTCAAAAACCAACCCCTTTTAGCACGCACCCGAGAGAGAGAGAGAGAGAGCAGCCCGGGCGGATAGAGAGACGAATGACCAACCGGGGGAGGCACCCTCCCCGTTACCGCCCGAGCGCACCGAGGGAGGCTGGCCGGCGCTAAGTATCAATTAAAAATGCCTCGAAACAAATGCCTCCCGGGTGGAATGATGCGCCGCCGCTTTAGGGAGCATATCTCACCTCTGGCGAGTTTTTCGCCGGCGAAAAATAACACACGAGCCGGGGGTGGAGCTGTGTACATAGGTGAAAATTGAACCAAAATATGCAAAAAAAAGTTGGACGCTTTGAGCCACCCAAAAAAACACGGGCATCCTGTGGGGACCACCGTGTGTTACGGCGGGTGGGCGATGAAAAAACGCCACGAAGCGCAACTGCGATTATTTTCCATCAAAACATCGTCCGAAACGGCTCGCGTCTGGGCGCGCTCTCCCATCCGGTTAAGAAGGATAAATAGCGTTCTGGATTAATGAAAGAAGGCCCCGGTTCGGGACGCGAAAACAGGCAAAACATCATCGCTGTGTTTGGCTTTTTTCGCAGCGAGCGGCGCTCAAAAAAGAGGCTCAAAAACCTCAGTGACATCGCCGGGGCTTCCAACATGAAAAAGTGAAGCGGAAACCCCTGGACGAACCGGAAAATATAAACCAAAAAATGCTGGTCCGACCCGCACACACACGGACACGTTCGTGTCTCAATCTTCTCCCAGTGGAAACTCTAAAACCCGTGCGCGGGGAGCCATCGAAAAAACTGGCCATTTTTTACCATTCAAATCCTTCCGCGTATAACGCGCTGTTCCTTACTCGCGACTGCTGCTGCTGCTGTGACTAGGGTTCACGCCAGGAAGCAGGGCAGGAATCGGGTGGCGGCGGCGACGGGTGTGGTCACAGATGGACCACCCCGGCTTTTCCCGGAAGGGCCATTTTTTGTTGTTGTTTCATCCGTTCGCGCCCTAACAAAACCAAAACACGGACTGCACGGACAACAGCGGGACGGCGGAGCCTGGGCCTAAGCACCGCGGAGATTCGGAGCGAGCATTACACACATACACGATGGGTCTGTGGTGGTGTTTGAGCGTGTGTGTTTGTGTGTGGAACGCGATTCCTTCCACGAGGACGCTTCGCCATCGAAAGGCTGAAATTTGCAATCCACCCAACGGATCGCCGGAGGTCGCAAAGTCCCGCCAGATACGCTCGGGGGAGGTATGGTGATGGAATGGCCGGAAGAGAGGGGTACATCCGTCGCGCATCGGTCGCGGTCAGTTGCCACCGCCTCCCGCCTCGGGGATGATTTATTTCGCGTCTCGCGAGTGAAGCGACGAAGAATGCCCCCGGCGTCTGGCTGGGTGTTGGGTAATTTTTATTCCTTAGCCTTGCAGAAGTGGACGCCACTGGCGATGGATAGCTAAAGTGCTTTCCCTAAACGAATTGATTATCTCGTTTGGTTCTCGTTCTAAATGAGGTGACTTCCCAAAAGTAGTTTTTCGGAAAAGGCCCAAAGCTTGAAGCAATGCAGCGTCAATGCGGAGCGGACAAGCCCTAAACCTTCAACTTATAAAAGGACACATACCGTAGCATTGGATATACGAGGGCTGATCAAAAATTTTGTTGCCTCGATACTAGAGGGCGCAGCTACGAGCCTAATTTGTTTTGTTATGTTGGAACACTCTTCATATGAACGTATGTGAAGTTTCATTTCAATCGATCGCTAATTTTTTTTACAAGCCATTTATATCGACGCGTCGAAGTATTTTTTACAGTGGAAAAAATTAAGTAACGTGCAGTGACATAATTTTTATTTTTGAAAGGTTTAAAAGCAAAGGAAAATTATGAACGACTATTGAAAGTGTACAAGGATTCCTTGCCTTCAATTAGGATGTTAAAAGGGGGGTTTCTGGTTTTAAACGTGGTCGTACTAGCCTTCAAGGCGATCCACGTCAAAAACATCAAAAAACAGACACAACAACCGAAATCGTTGAAAAATGCAGGATATCGTTTTAGAAAATCCTCGAATCACTGAAAAAGGTTTAGTACTAGGCCTAGCCATCTCATTGAGCAGTATAACCAATATTTTTTATAATAAATATTGGGTACATAATTAATTAATTATAAAAAGTACCATTTACAAGTATTGGGTTTCAGAAAGCTGTTTGCAAAAAAATGAGCGCCGCATTCGCTAAAAATGGAACAATGCACCGTCACAAGAGCATTTTGAAAATGGCAAAAATCCATGAATTAAACTTCGAATTTTTGGAGTATGCAGTATCCAGTATTGTTGGGGAGTTCTTAAACTGGAGTCTGGTAGGGTCAAGTACATTGATAATCAGGGAGGCTATGCTGAATAATAAAGTGAATTTCAAACCGTAAAAATGTGTTTTTCTGATCGAGGCAAAAAGTTTATTGAACAACCTAGTACGTCAATTGGGGCTAGATTTGGTGAGTATGTCGGAATCCGTATTTTTTACAATCCGTAATTATTAAGTGTACGACATAATTCGGTGGTCTCCTAGTTCCTAGTTTAATGACTCCTTTTTCACACATTTGTGAAACAAAAACTGCCTGTCCAAGCTGGCCGAAACTTTGGTGAGTAACTGTCAGAAGTTTCACAATGAAATTCTCTTACTTATGTTTACTAGTGCTGCCATCTTCATGGCCCAACCAAAAACTATTCAAACCACCCTTTTATTTGAATTGAAAGCCAACTGACGAGCGGTCATCCACCATCGAACATCAACAGTCTAAGGACGGACAACAAACTCCGAATGTTGCAACATTATAGTTACATTTCCCCAAAAATCATGCATTTTCTTCCGAAAAATAAAAAGTACCCGTAATTTGAGCTCGCAAAAGAAAAGGCTCTACCGTTCTGGTGCGCGGAAAGTTAATTTTCAAA